>NC_065899.1:12453560-12758692 GCF_905147045.1 Nymphalis io
TATTCCTTTAACAGAACATGCCCACATAGGAGGAGACCTGAATGGACATGTAGGAGAAAAGAATGACCTTTATAGCGACATCCACGGAGGCTATGGATTTGGCACTAGAAATAAACAAGGAATAAGAATTCTTAATTTCGCATCCAAGCACTTCCTAAAAATAATTAATACATATTTCCAAAAAAAACCGGAACACCTTATCACCTACAAATGCTCTGAATATAACTCACAAATAGATTATATCCTCGCCAGCAACAACATCTTTAAACTTTATAAGGACCGTAAAGTGATTCCCGGCAATGGGCTTGCCTCACAACATAGGCTTCTCGTCTCAGTCATGAAACTACCCAAACCTATAACAACACACATGGGCAGAACAGACAGTATTAAGTGGAAAGAACTGCACTCCGACAAGGGCTCACCGCTTCTAAAATGGGCCCACACCTATATAAAAGAAGACATTGAGACCGACCAATCAGCTAACCAGATGTGGTCTGATTTCGAAAGACTATGTTTGGAAAGGGCAAAAGCGATCCTGGGTATTTCACGTGGAGCACTGCGCATAAGTAAAGCAACGTCCTGGTGGCATGAAACTGCACAACACATAATAAAGTCAAAGAGAGAGGCATTTAAAGCATGGCAGAAATCGGGTTTGGAAGAAGACCACCTACTGTATAAGAATCTTAAAAAGATAGCTAAATCTGCTGTAGCACAATCCATGGCAAAATCTAGTGAAGATTTTTATGATAGATTGGAAAAAGCCGAGGATGAGAACTCTATCTACAAAATAGCCCGACAACGCCATAGGTCTACTCTCGATATTAAATGTAACAAATACTTCAAAAAAAAAAAAGGATATAAACATAAGATGGAAGGAATACTACGAACAACTAATGAACGAGGAGTTTTCGAGTCAAAAACTACCCCATATGCCACCTGTTGAAGGGCCTATAAAATTTATATTAGAGGAGGAGGTGAGGAAGGCCATATCAAAAATGAAATACCATAAGACCACTGGTCCCGACCAGATACCAGCAGATCTCTGGAAGAAGCTGAAAGAAACTGCAACACCAAGCTTTTTAACGCTATTATTAAAGATGGCAAGATCCCTGAATCCTGGCGTAACAGCATCCTATCTCCAATATACACTGGCCTCCAAAAAAATCGACCCACCTACATTTTTTGTAAAAAAGCTATCGTATGGTTTTAAACTACCACATATTTATATTTTTAAGATTGATAATGAAAAAATGCAATTGTAGGATTGTACAAAAACAGAAATAGTGCGCAAAAAATAGGTTTTTAGGTAAATATGTGACAAAACACGAAAACACAAAATTTTACGCAATTTTATTTTTTTGTGTACAAAACGATTATGCCGTTTGTTTTTAAATTTGGGTGCCTAAATCTTACTTTAATAGGGAGTGTTTCCTCCTCTTGACCTAATCACTGCCTGCACACGCCTATTAAGTGACCTGATTAGCTTTTTAATGTCTTCCTGTGGGGTCCGTTGCCATTCTTTAGTTAGGGCAGCTTCCAGTTGATTCAGGGTTTCTGGAATTGGATTTCGTGCTCGAACCGTACGTTTTAGCTGGTCCCAGAGGTGCTCTATCGGGTTTAAGTCCGGACTATTGGCTGGCCACTGCATAACTGGAATTTCGACTTCCCTGAAATAGTCTTTAACAATTCTAGCGACGTGAGGTCGTGCGTTGTCGTGCATAAGTTGGAAATTATCCCCAAAATATACACCGTAAGGCATCACATGAGGCTCCAGAATGTCCGTTATGTAAGTTTCAGCATTAACAGCACGATTACGAAAAAAACCCAGCTCTGTGCGTCCCGTCAAAGAAATACCTCCCCAAAACATTGTAGAGCCTCCACCAAATCGGACTGTTTCTCGAATGCAACACTGAGAGTAGCGTTCTCCTGGCCTTCGCATGACGTTACGTCGTCCATCAGAGCCTACTAGAGACATTCGGCTTTCATCACTGAACAATACTGTCTCCCATTGGTCCAGTGTCCAATCGACGTGCTGCCTAGCAAATTGTAGTCTTGCTTGTCGATGGGATGCTGTGAGTTTTGGTCCTGTTGCTGGCTTGTGAGGGGTTAAGTTTTACTCTCGAAGTCTTCTTCTTACAGTATTTTCACTCACAGACACTCCACGACTTTCTCGGAGTCTACCTTGAACGTCAACAGCCGAAAGATGTCGGTTTCTTAAAGACGTCAAACCAATAAAACGGTCATCGGTCGGATTCGTGACACGCCCCCTGCCAGATCCTGGTCTCCGGCGATACTCCTCAGTCTCCAAGTAGCGTTTGTACACTCTTCGCACCGCTGAACGACTTAATTTTAGTGTTCTAGCCACATTTCGCTAACTTAACCCCTCATGAATAAGAGCTACGACTTGAGCAGCTTCTGCTTCAGTAGTATCCATTTTTTATGTTTAAACTTATTAAAATTATTGTTTCAACAAAGTTTCATACACTTAATCAACAATAAACATCGAACCGAGATGACTCCGCGTTAAGAACTGGAAATAAACTAACCATGCACTTTGTGCACAAAGTAACGTTTTCTTATCAATACTTTAAAAATATTCCAAATATCCTCAATAACACTTACAACTCCTCCAAATCAATATCAAGTGGGTAATAAAATGTTAAATGTATGTCCCATAAGTAAAACAATCCACCTAGGTCGTCGCATAGTTAAGATAACAACTTTGTAAGTAAAAAAATACGGGTGGGTCGATTTTTTTGGCGGCCAGTGTATAAACAAAAAGGGGACATTGTGAATTGCGGAAACTACAGGGGAATAAAACTCACATCACACACACTGAATCTGTTTGAAAGATTCATCGCTGCACGCATAAATGACTGTACCCGTATAACTGAGAACCAATACGGCTTCACGCCTGGCAAATCTACCATCGATGCCATTCAGTTAATTAGAGTTGTGATGGAGAAACATCGTTCAAACAAAGAAAATCTGTATCTCCTGTTCATCGACCTAGAAAAGGCTTTCGATAGGGTACCCAGAAATATAGTTTGGCAGGCTATGAGAGCTCAAAACATCCCGAAATATTATGTGGTACTAATACAAGATATGTACATAAACACCAAAACGCGCGTCAAAAGTCCAGCGGGTCTTGGCGAGCCCTTCCACGTAAATGCAGGAGTACATCAGGGATCTGCCTCAAGGCAGGTCCATGCACAGTATTAGGTTAGTAATACTGTGCATGTAAGTATTAGTAGTAGTATAGGTCGAATAGCAATGGGCTCAAGCCCATTTCTATTCAACCTGTGCATGGACTACATCACGCGACGCATACAAAAACCAGCACCAGAGTGTATTCTTTACGCACATGATATAGTTCTAGTGGCGAAAAATGCACAAAACCTACAGGAATCACTTAACCGGTGGGTGATACAAATAGAAAAACATGGGCTACGCATTAGTCGAAGTAAGATCGAATATTTTGAGTGTGACTATGGAGGGACAGAAGAGACGGGATGTAATATTTAACTTATAACTTCAAATATCTTGGAACTGTGCTTACTACTGATGCAAATATCGATAAGGACGTGGACCACCGCATTAAAACCGCCTGGATAAAATGGAAATCGCTTTCGGGTGTTCTCTGTGACCATAGAATGCCCATTCGTGTAAAGGGAAAAGTGTACAAAACGGTAGTACGCCCATCCATGATCTATGGGGCAGAGTGTTGGACCATCAAAACACACACAAACACACACACACAAACAACAACTGCATACAAGTGAGATGAAAATGCTTAGATGGGCGGGAGGAATCACCCGGCTGGACAAAGTAACGAATGAGTATGTCAGGAAAAGAGACCTCACAGATTCTCCAATCAAATCGCCACACCGCTTAACTACGCCAGCTCCAAGGAAGGTTAATATAGCATATTATAGCAATGTATGTTCCCAAGAGAGAGCATATCATTGATATGCAAAAGAAAGAGTGTGGGAGATAGCACAGATCCCTGGGGGACGCCAGCATTCACTACATAGAATTGTGAAGCGCAACCATCTACTAAAACACGAAGGCTACGCTTGTGTAGGAAGCTGGCAATCCAGGTGCATAGCTGAGCAGGCAGACCATATGCCGGTAGCTTGGAGAGAAGACTTCTGTGCCAGACCCTGTCGAAAGCCTTGGAGATATTGAGGCTGACAGCCAACGATTCTCCATGCTTGTCGATAGCTTTACCCCAGAGGTGCGTTACGTACGCTAGAAGATCACCTGTGGACCGTTTTGGTCGAAACCCGTACTGACGATCATTAATTAGACAGTAGGTAACTAGATAATGGATCAGTTGGTTGTTTAAAATCCGTTCCATCACCTTACAAAGTACTGAGGTGATAGCTATTGGCCGATAATTTGCCGGGTCAGACCGATCCCCTTTTTTGCTAACCGCTTGCACATTAGCTCTTCTCCAAGCCTCCGGCACACATCCCGAAGAGAGAGAAAGTTGGAACAGGCGCGTTAACACAGGAGACAGCTCCGCCGCGCACTTCTTCAGCACAAAGACTGGTATTCCATCGGGACCGCTAGCTTTCCGTATATCGAGTGATTGCAGCTACGCACGCACATCACGTTGCCTGATTTTGATGTCAGGCATCGTGTGGCCACATGAAGGTATTTTTGGTGGCTGCGCACTACAATCATCGATCACAGAATTGTCGGCAAAGAGTTTAGCCTGGAGGTCGGCTTTCTCCTGCGGACTGTGAGCTAGCGATCCGTCCGGATTTCTGAGCGGTGGCAGCGAAGGTTGGCAGAAATTGTTTTCCACAGACTTGGTCAGACGCCAGAAGCTACGGGAGCCCCTAGGATGCGAAATAAGGTCATGACTAATCTGTACAATGCGCTGTGCATCCGCTCTCGTGTATGCCTTCCTACAGGACTTGGAATTTTTATTGTAGTTTGCTTTCAGTGAGTCAATGTTAGATGCCCCGCTAATGCAGCCGTTGATCCACGCGCGATATGCCGCCTGCTTAGATGATACAACGTCGGCACATTCACGCGTGAACCAACGGTTACGCGTACCCCTACTGATGAGATCTGAGCTAGGAATGTAGTATTCCATTCCTAACATGATCTCATCAGCAACAGCAGCGGCACTAGCTGTCGGGTCATTCCCACTGAAGCAACGTTCCTTCCAAAGGACTGACGCATAGTAATCGCGCATACCGTCCCAATCTGAAGACTTATAGTGCAAAACGCGACATTTGCATACCGCTGATGGCGGCAGCTTGGCCTGTGGCACTTTGGTAGATATAAGGCCGTGATCCGAAGAACCAAGTGGAGCTTGAACCACAACCTGATATTCCACCGGGTGAGAAGTCAGCAGAAGATCCAGTAGAGAAGGCGCTTGCCCATCAATGTCTGGGATCCTGGTGGGCTGATCAACCAGTTGGGTCAAGTCGTGTGTGAGAGCAAAAGCATGAGCAGTTCTTCCAGCATGGTCAGTTTTGATTTCAACCATGATTCATGGTGAGCATTAAAATCCCCCAAAAACACCAATTCCGCGTTAGGAAACTGCTCTTGCGCAGCATCTGCCACCCGACTAAGATGGTCGAATAATCGGCTTGTCTCCAAGTCACCATTGTGGGATCTGTAGAGGCACACGTAGACTCGACTCTGACGAACCAGGTCCACGCGTACCACCAACATGGAGAAGGAGGGGTCCTCCAATTTATAGAAGAAATAGTTGGCATTTCCGAAAGAATTGCTGTATTGAATATAACAATCTCCTCTAAGAAAGAAAGATGGTCTATTGTCCAAATATACTCCCCGACAAAGCAATCTACCGTTTCTGAGATAGATTCCTTCGACTCGTGCCTTAATAGTGCTATGAAAGAATATACGCACAAAAACTGCATAGTAATGGGGGACTTTAACGCTCAAGTTGGTTCACCACGGAACGGAGAAGATATCGTACTGGGCCCTCATAGTAAAGACAAAAGTTAATGAAATTCGCTTTCGAAAATAACTTGAAAATACTAAACAGTAAATGCAAAATAAAGCGCATCAAGGAAATGGACATGGATATCACCAGACGGACGGTATGGAAATGAAATAAATTATATTCTTACGAACCAAATTAAATTTTTTGATGATTGCAGTACCATCGCTAACCTCAACTTCAATAGCAACCACAGAATGCTCCGAGGTTATCTCAACATAGAATCCAAATCAAAATTAAGTCGGCCCTTCAAAATAAAACCTCAAACTCCAAACAATGCAGCATCGATAGCCACCATTACAAAAAATCTTAACTCTCTGCAGGAAATATCTATTCAATACTAAACACTCAACAAAAATATAATGTACTACACGAAACACTAACAACAAAATCGGAGAATAATAAAGGCGAACCGAACGAGAAGAAAAACTTGTCTCATAAAGCAAATGAACTTCTAGAAAAAAGGTTGAATTTGATCAATATTACAATAAACAAAACAAAAAATATCAGCGAAAAAATAAGCAAAGTGATTAAAGAAATAAAAACACAAATTAAGAAAGACAGAGAACGCCTTAGACGTGTGGTTTTTGAGAAACATATCATCAAGGCTGGAGGCATCAGACCTGTTAAGCTGTTAAAGAATACCCAAAATGAAAGATCAATATTCTGTGGAAAAGACCAGATATATTGTCAATAGCTACTAAACTCTACGAAGACTTTATATTCCAGGAAAAATAACCTAGACGAGGCCGACCTAAACAGTAACGAGGGTGTGCCATCTATCCTAGAAGAGGAAATAATTAAAGCCATCGAAACACAGAAAACAGACAAAGCATATTACTGGTGGTAGGGCTTTGTGCAAGCTCGTCTGGGTAGGTACCTCCCACTCATCAGATATTCTACCGCAAAACAGCAATACTTGATATTGTTGTGTTCCGGTTTGAAGGGTGAGTGAGCCAGTGTAATTACAGGCACAAGGGACATAAAATCTTAGTTCCCAAGGTTGGTGGCGCATTGGATATGTAAGCGATGGTTGACATTTCTTACAATGCCAATGTCTAAGAGCGTTGGTGACCACTTACCATCAGGTGGCCCATATGCTCGTCTGCCTTCCTATTCTATAAAAAAAAAAAAGCGCCTGGACCCGACCACATCAGCAATGAACTACTAATCGACTGTAAAAAAAGTTGTTTTACCTATAGTAGTAACAGCCTGTAAATGTCCCACTGCTGGGCTAAGGCCTACTCTCCCTTTTGAGGAGAAGGTTTGGAGCTTATTCCACCACGCTGCACCAATGCGGGTTGGTGGAATACACATGTGGCAGAATTTCGATGAAATTAGACACATGCAGGTTTCCTCACGATGTTTTCCTTCACCGAAAAGCACGAGATGAATTATAAACAGAAATTAAGCACATGAAAATTCAGAGGTGCTTGCCCGGGTTTGAACCCACGTTCATCGGTTAAGATTCACGCGTTCTTACCACTGGGCCATCTCGACTTTTTTACCTATACTAAAACTTATTTATAACGACATACTACAAACCGAAAAAATACCATCTCAGTGGAAGAATTCCACGATAATACTTCTCCATAAAAAGGGTGATAAGAGTCAATTAAACAACTATAGACCTATCAGCCTAATATCCAATATATACAAACTATTTGCAAAGGTTGATCTTCGCCGAATAACTAGAACTCTAGACGAGAACCAAACTAGAGAACAAGCCGGATTTAGGTTATACGTTGTAAGGCAAGTCTTTGAAAAGGATAGAGAATATAATGTACCATTCTACTGTTGCTTCATAGATTACAACAACGCTTTCGATTCAATTGAACATGAAAGCATCTGGTTAAGCCTAATAAAACCAAGGAGTTGAACATAAATACATAAGAATTTTGAAAAATGTATACGCAAACAGTACAGCTTAAATAAAGTTAGAAAAACAGGGAAAAGAAATAAAAATTAACAGGGGCATACGCCAAGGAGACGCCCTATCTCCCAAATTATTTACTGCGATTTTAGAAAACGTCTTTCTCAAAGTTAAATAGGACCACTATGGTTTAAACATAATTGGAGAACTACTTACCCACCTACGATTTGTTGACGATATCATTATATTCACTGCATCAAGTGCCCACCTTCAAAATATGCTACTGGACCAGGATATAGAAAGCCGCAGAGGTGGTCTAACTATGAATACCTTTAAAACCAAAGTATTGACAAAAGCGACCGAAGATCCTATTGTATTAAATGGTGAACCCATCGAATATGCAAAAGAGTACACTTACTCAGGCCAACTCATCTCACCAACAAATTCAATGTCAAAAGAAATAGACACAAGAATAGGTAACGCATGGAAAAGTTATTGGAGACTAAAAGAAGTTATGAAAAATAAAGAAACTAAGATGTTTGTAAAGAAGAAGCTATATAATACCTGTGTGCTGCCAGTACTCACTTACGGCTGTCAAACTTGGGCACTCACCAAAGCTCAAAATGAAAAAAATAAGACGTGCCAAACAGCTATGGAGAGGAGCATGCTGAATATCAGGAAAAACGACAGAATATAAAACAGAACCATTAGAAAGCGCACGAAAGTCGACGACGTAATAACTAGAATTCGGAAACTCAAGTGGAAATGGGCAGGTCATATAATAAGAGGTACTGAGAAATGGAACAAAACTTTGGTTTTCTGGTACCCCAGAAACGCTAAAAGGAAACGCTGAAGACCGTTTCGAAGATGAAATTAAAGCAACGGCAGGGAATACATGGACCAGGACCGCACTAAATAAAATAGAATGGAAAGGAATGGAGGAGGCCTTTGCCAAATGTGGCTAACAGACTAAGTTGTCTAAGTCGATTCACCAGAGTGATAATTTCAGTAATGTAAAATGTAGTAAAAATGTGTTTGAATAAAGGTTTAGGTTTGAATAATTTGATTACATTAATTGAACATTATTGAATTGTATACACGAACGATATACGCCGCTATGGTCCAGTTGATGACGTACATTTATCTTAACCGAAGATCGCGAGATTCACATCCGGGGCGAGCACAATTGATTTAGTAAATAATATACTTCTCACCTGTCAGGTAGAATGCTTCCTCTATACCAAGGAGTGACAACAGAGTTTAGGTAGGTTTCCTTCGTGACGTTCAGAGCCATTCTTTCCTGTAAATAAAAACACTGCTTTATATCGTACTCTCGAAATATTAGCCACCACTACTGGTGGTAGGGCTTTGTGCAAGCTCGTCTGGGTAGGTACCACCCACTCATCAGATATTCTACCGCAAAACAGCAATACTTGATATTGTTGTGTTCCGGTTTGAAGGGTGAGTGAGCCAGTGTAATTACAGGCACAAGGGACATAAAATCTTAGTTCCCAAGGTTGGTGGCGCATTGGCTATAAGCGATGGTTGACATTTCTTGCAATGCCAATGTCTAAGGGCGTTTGGTGACCACTTACCATCAGGTGGCCCATATCGTCCACCTTTCTATTCTATAAAAAAAAAAACCTCGTGGTAATATTATCTCTGCCCATTAGCACTCAACCTCATGGATGAAGCCTTCTTTCACACGTCATATATAATTGTATCGTTGGCTGCCTCGTTGGTCTAGTGGCTAAATGTAAGGCCGCAGACCCGGGGGTTCTGGGTTTAAATCTCAGGTCGGGCCAATAAAAAGTTATTTAGTTTTTCTGTAGATAATTCTCAGTAGCAGCCCGGAGTCTGGAAATTGGAAGTGTGTACACTCCTGTGCCTCGTAAGTTTAAAGCACGTCAAGCCGTTGGTACTGCGCCTAAACTCTTTCCGGTCGTGTCGGATTGCCGTTCCATCGGATTATGAGAGTTAGGGAACAGAGTGCACCGGTGCTTGCGCACACACTTGTGAACTATAATATCTCCTGCGCAGTTGGCTAATCTCTTGAGATTGGCCGCCGTGGCCGAAATCAGTCTGGAGGACATTCGACATCTGGAGGACACATCCGATGGTCCTATCCCTGAACACAACCTATATTTAAGGTACACAGGAGATACAGAGAGTGTATCTTTATTTGCGCACACATTTGTGCATTATACTATCTTCTGCGCAGTTATTATACCGCGGAAGTGTACTCTGTGTCCAGTTAAACAAGTATCATTTATGTGTTTAACTTACCTTCACGGACGGTACAGCGACAGGTCGTATCTCGTTGTAAGTCTGCATCACGTCCCAGTCTATGTCGTAGCCCGACTTCTCCACGATTGGAACAACATAGAGATTGTTAATTTTTCCATCGAATATCAGAAACTTTTTCGAAACTTCTAAAACTTGATCGAAAATGAAAAAATGAAACCTGTAAATGAAATAATAATTGTTGTATAGTGGCGTATATTACTACTCGGTAGCGATAGATGGCGTTGATTGAATCTGTCACATTCCTGAATCGCGCTGTCTAGATTTGCTACTGGGTATATATACGCTGATAGTGATCAAATAAATTGTGTGAACTGTGGAAAGCTCTTGTTTGGTTTTATTAATTTGATCCGCCGATATTACTTTAACAATAGTAAACGTAGGCGTAAACAATATTTATTATTAATATAATAAACGAATAAAAATGTAATCCTAAATAATGTTATAAATGCGATATTGAATTTGATTATTTGTTTGGTTGTTACGGTTTCACGTCTAATCTATTAAATCTATTATCATGAAATTTTGCACATACGTTGTCAGCGGTACAGAAAATGGGGTACCTTATAATTCCTCCTCTTACGCGCGGTGATCAACTTATGATTATTAAATTATGTAGAAGTATATGTACAATCATAATATATTAATAATTCTGATGTTGACCACCGCCTAAAAATATTGATGCTGTAAGAAATATTAATCATTCCTCACATAGTCAACGCGCCACCAACCTTAGAAACTAAGATCTTATTTACCTTGTGCCTGTAGTTACACTGGCTCACGTACAAAATGCGTGTTTTAATAATCTTTAGTAATAACCAGGAAAATTTCCCCTTATATATAATAACGTTTGCTATTATTCCACACAAATATTTCATAAGAATCTGCCCACAATGATGATAATAAAATAAAAATCCACTCAAAAGTCCCCGATGATATAGCGTACGTACAAACGTTCGCGGTACGGATGCTATATCTAGATATACATTGAAACAAACTCACCGTTTAACAAGTTCGAACAACGAGGGATCCAGCACAACCTTCGCATAGTTCACTTCTATTTTCGTATCCACTTCACCCACAGTTAGGAACAATGGGAAGTCGCATATAATTGGCAGAGGTTGCAACGTCAGGAAGCCGTAACCGTCTTTGCTCTGCAGCAGGTTATAAAGAGCTCGGTCGCGGGAATCCTTTGGCTCATCGAAGGCTGTCTTAAGATTTATAACGTGCAGGTAGAACGCCATCTCCTTGTTCCAAGATGGAGGGCCGTTGAGACACTTTGGATACTGTAAAAAAAATATTAAAGTGGTAATAATACTAAAAACATTTCCAAGATATATAAGCAACTCCGACCTTGCGTCGGCATGACGTCATTGATCGAGATCTAAAACAATATATGGCAATCGTGGATTCTTATCGCCGATTTTATCAAACACTATTTCAACAAACACTAGTTTGTTAAAAACATTACCATTACTATTTTAAAAAAAATTATATTTTGTTTTGCAGTACTTAAGTCTCATTTTCACTGCAGTCTTAATTACCATTGTTTACCTTTTTGCAGTTGCTAAGTTAATTTATTTAGTAGCACTATGTAATATTATTGGTGGTAGGGCTTTGTGCAAGCTCGTCTGGGTAGGTACCACCCACTCATCAGATATTCTACCGCAAAACAGCAGTACTTGATATTTTTGTGTTCCGGTTTGAAGGGTGAGTGAGCCAGTGTAATTACAGGCATAAGGGTTCCCAAGGTTGGTGGCGCATTGGCTATGTAAGCGATGGTTAACGTTTCTTACAATGCAAATGTCTAATGGGCGTTTGGTGACCACTTACCATCAGGTGGCCCATATGCTCGTACGCCTTCCTTTTCTATAAAAAAAATATATATATTTTTTTAATTCTGTTAAGTCATTACTTTATGTGTTTAATGTGGTCTCCTATAATTGAAGGAGCACACATATCTGAAAACATTACTCCACGATGGCATATAATCTTGGAACGCGAGACTAAGCAATATATGAATAAACGTAATGAAAAAATATATATATATATATATTTACCAATTTTGTATGTTTTCGCACTCTGCTCTTAGTTCCAGGGTTCGGTATGCCTTCTCCGACATCTTGCTCATCGCGCCAATTAGGAAAACATGCTTTTACTTCGTCCGAGTTAAAATCAGTTTTGCTGTTAAAAGTAAATTAACTTCAATTATAAGTAGGAAATAATACGCAGTATAATAATCGTAGTAAGTTGACCGGTCCGACTCTAAAATAACATGAAATTCGATCGCAGTACTGTGTACAATGTACGTACTCCAATCCTGTGTCATGTTACCATAAAACCAATACTTCCACACGAAACACTTTAATTCTGCTTAAATAAAACAAATAATCTTTTTTATATGCAATTCAATATTACATATTATAGCGCGATTTAAATTTCTACCAACGCCATCTATTATCTCGTAACAAAAACTGAAAGCACTGTGACAACCGAGAGTACGGAGATGTTCCGAGGTCTTGGTTCCAGCACCCGGGTCGGGTCATAAATACTCAGCCTGATGTTTTGAAGCTACCAGTGTTTATACCCGTGCCTCGCTGTGCACGTAACCCCCTTGGGCCCATCGGGTTATGAGAGGAGAAATAGAGAGTGCATCTATGTTGAAAAGGACTGATCGGAACCGGTCAATCATTCAGTTATCAGTCTATCATCAACATCATCTTCATGTTACGTTCATCACCGTTGACATAGAATTGGGCAATATCAAAGTCATCATTAAAGAACAGTAGCACCACTTTAGCTAACTGAATATAAACTATCCCATGTGTGGGCTTCTGGAAAAAATATTTACGTACCCATGCTGTCGTGGCAATAAAGTAAGCTCATCCAGCTCCCCAACTTCATACAACTTCGCACACGCAGCCAGCGCCGCTGAACGTTTTGCCGCTCTCAAATTTACCGAAGGTTTTCCCTATTTCAAAAACGTTTTATAAATGAACAACGTTGCTTATAAATGTCGTTTAGCGGGTGATTAGTCAACAATGCCGTCTTCTTCTTTCAAATGTCAAATCAATAATGACAGAAAGAGAAATTAAAGTTTTACTAAACATAGAGGCTCATTTAACACTTTTGGCTTTGGCTTTGATAGTTGCAATGAGCAATAATAAAAAGTAATTAATAGATATTTTTCTCGAGAATTTGCTGTCTCTTTCTGCCAATGCGGACTTACGTGAGACAGAATTTCGTACGATCGCCGACCACGAGAAGAATCTCACGTGAAATCTCAAGAGGTGCCGCCTGAATGATCTCGGCTTTAAGGTGTAGAAAGAGACAAAGCGACTATGCGGCTAATACCTATATCCGATAATTGCCGGCTGCACGATTGCTTTGTATATCTTACACATATTCGTATATAGAAACTCAAACACAAGCTTTTTATTTGGCGACATTTTTGAAACTAATTACGATATAAAGTATAGCAGGTGGTATTGTCACCGACGCCAGTGCGTGCAAACTATCAGTTCAAGGTGTGCAGCCGGTGGGGCCTACGAGACTGGCTTGAAACAACTAAACGTTCATAACAGCTAATATTCTCACTTGTATAGGATCCTTAAGTTTACACGATATAGGCATGACGACGGTGATGAGGGTGAGACCTGTTGAGGTAACTTTTTCGAGGATCCACATCGGCGATAAAATGGTGAAGTGGTCGGTCGGCAGGCTGGAACAGTAGCGATTTAGCAGGCTTATCGCTGACGCTCCCGACAGGCGAGCTGCGAACACGTCAAACATTTTATTGTATACCACCCCACTCTCGAAACTTTGGTGGACTGTGGGACTGGCGTAAAATCCATCAAACACCATCTCAAGAGGGTTATTGGCAACAATAACCTGACCTATGAAGAAATGCCAACTGTACTGTGTCAAATCGAAGCTTGCTTGAACTTTGTGTTTTCATTTCGCATTATGTGTCATTGCAAAATTTCAACGAAGTGTTATTAGTATACTAATCACAACAGACTGCCTCATTAGTCTAGAGTGGCCAGCTCTAGAGCAGATACCGAGGCCCCGAGTTCAAACCCGTGTCGGACCAGTTAAAAGTTCCCAGTAGCAGCCCGGAGTCTGGAAACTGCTAGGATGTCCTATGCCTCGGCTGACCTCTATCCTATCGCGTCGGATGCCATCCCATCGGAGTACGAGACTGAAGAACTACAATATGTCCGGCGTACCTCCGTGCTTGGTGACGAAGGGCGGAACGTCGTCCACCTCGTAGAGGTTCTCCTGCACGTCTTCTTCTGTGGGAGCGGTCCTAAGTGATGCTTTGCCGTAGAGTATCTGTAATATTAAGTATGTTAATCAGATCAAAAACCGGATCGGACCGGTACAATCCACGGTCGATATTTGATCATGAACACATTAAATTATGTTGTTGAAAAAAAAAAAACTTTATCGTACAAAAGCTTTGCATTCTATTAATTTTTTTGATGGTAATTTTTTTTTTACAGAATCAAATTTAAGTATGAGTGTTGAGACTTTGTATTATATTTCTAGGTGGAAGGGCTTTGTGCAAACCCGTCTTTGTTTTTTAAAGAATAGGAAGGCGGAAGAGCATATGGGTCACCTGATGGTAAGTGGTCTTCAACGTCCATAGACATTGGCATTGTAAGAAATGTTAACCATCTCTTAAATCACCAATGCGCCACCAACCTTGGGAACTAAGATTTTATGTCCCTTGTGCCTGTAATAACACTGGCTCACTCACCCTTTAAACCGAACAACAGCACCAAGTACTGCTGTTTTGCGGTAGAATATTTGATAAGTGGGTGGTACCTACCCAAACGAGCTTGCACAAAGCTCTACCTGTCTGGGTAGGTACTACCCCCTCATCAGATATTCTACCGCTAATCGGCAATACTTAGTATTGTTACGTTCGGGTATGGAAGGTGAGTGAGCCGGTGTAACTGCAGGGACTTATCATCTTTGTTCCCAAGGTTGGTGGCGCATTGGCGATGTATCGAATGGTTAATATATCTTACATCGCCAATGTGTATGGGCCGTTTCACCGCTTATCATCAGGCCATTTAACCGTCCACGATAAAAAAAGTATATAAATAGACTTTCACCTATATATAAAAATTGACTTACATCGATTATGTATTGTTCAATCTTCTGAAATTCTAAATATTGTTGTTGAAACTTAAATTTATTCGCCTCATCGATAAACAACACAAAACTCGAATCCTTGCTTCTAGCGCGTCCTTAAAAAAAAAACTTGGTTTTATGAGCACAGATAAAATCACAAAATTAAATGCATAACTTTTAGAAAAACAATAAACGTTGTTAAGCGGGTGATTACTTAAACAATGCCGTGTCTCTTTCTTTCGAATGTCAAATCAATAATGATAGAAAGGGAGAAATCGGTGTTTAATTAAACAGCCGCTAAGATGGCCTAGTGGTAAGAACGCGTGAATCTTAACCGATGATCGCGGGTTCAAACCCGGGCAAGCACCACTAAATTTTCATGTGCTTAATTTGTGTTTATAATTCATCTCGTGCTTAACGGTGAAGGAAAACATCGTGAGGAAACCTGCATGTGTCTATTTTCATTGAAATTCTGCCACATGTGTATTCTACCAACCCGCATTGGAGCAGCGTGGTGGAATAAGCTCCAAACCTTCTCCTCAAAAGGGAGAGGAGGCCTTAGCCCAGCAGTGGGACATTAACAGGCTGTTACTGTTACTGTTACTGTACTGTAAGGAACGCAATAAGTAAGATTGACAGTACAATACTACCAGTTGATGTGATCCTATATATACGTAATTCATATTTTAATTATTTATTTTTTTGTTATATTAGGTAATATTTGGGTTGGTGGAATACACATGTGACAGAATTTCAATGAAATTAGACACATGCTGGTTTCCTCACGATGTTTTCCTTCACCGTCAAGCAGGAGATGAAGTATAATCACAAATTAAGAACATGAAAATTCAGTGGTGTTTGCCTGGGTTTGAACACACGATCATGGGTTAAGATTCACACGTTCTTACCACTGGGCCATCTCGGCAGTGTGGTAGAATAAGCTCCAAACCTACTCCTCAAAAAGGAGAGGAGGCCTTAGCCCAGCAGTGGGATATTCACAGGCTGTTACTGTAGGTAATATTTTTTGTTGTTGATTTTTATAAAACCTTTATACATTATTGCATACATATATACTACTTACGTACGTACTTTGGACGTGTATCTTTGCCGAGTCTATAATCTATTTATATCTTAGAAAGCGCAGGAAATAACTCTTGTGGGTGTGTAATGGAAGTGACCGTTAAACTAAATGTGACTACGGGGCTATTTTATTTTGAAAAGATTCGAAAATATATTCCATCACTACAAAAAACTGCGGCTTCGACTACGTTTAATTCTATTTGTGACAAAAAAAAACATCCAAATCCGTTACGTTGACTCATTAATGAATTATACATATAAAAAACATACTTAAATCAGTAGGTAGCAGCGGTAGCCTAAAATAAAAAATAAAAAATCGTTTCGCAAGCGGGTATGCAAGTGGCGTGAGCAGCGGGCTGACCTTTGCTCTGTATGTAGGAGCGGTACTCCAGCGGCACGTCGAACTTCACGACGAGCGAGCAGTGCGGCACGTCCACGCCCTCCTCCAGCACGCTCGTGGAGATCACGCAGTTCAGGTCGCTGCAACACACGACGCTGTACCGCCGCACTTTTTTTACAATTAATAGGCCGGCGTTTGACCGTTGACTTGCCTGATGTTAAGCATCGACACGGTCTGGGATGTAGCACGCTCGCCTCCACGAAACCTGTTCACTCTGGATTTGAAGACACCGACATTGTACCTATCAGGAAATACGGCCCTTCCCAAACCCGTATTGCCGTCCCGCCGGATCATAGGAGGGAATCGTGCACACTATAACATTACCCACTATTCTCTGCGGGGAGCGGCCCCCGTCGCTTAAGTCGTTCATAGTCGTGACGTTCGTTCGAGTGAATTAATCTTACCCATTCTTAAACTTCAGGAGTGCCTGCAGGCTCAACTTTTTAGTGTAATGTTGCTCCCTCGTGTTGGTGAGGGGGTTTATCTTGAATCCGACGATGTAATCGTGTTTCAGGAATCCAAATTCGTCAGGATTGGTTGTCTTCACGTCCTTTAGAAGATTATAGAGTACTTTGGACGTGTATCTTTGCTGAGTTAAAATGATCCCGGAGAGTGCACCCCGCTTGAGGTTTATTTTCAAGGTCACTAAAAAAAAAGTCATTTGATTATTATTTTTTTCATTATACATGTGACAGTTTCCACACATTTAAGCTTCCTCACAATGGTTTCCTTATCCAAAACCGGTTTCGAATCTCCAGTATTCCGTTAAGTTTCTCGGGTTTCTAGAGTTCGTTTTCGATTACATTTAGAAATTATTACAAGCGATATTATTTTGAAATTCAACTATTTAAAATTTACTTTTATATTTACCAGAGGTATTGATTGTATAATAAGTATTATAAATTATATATATTGATAAAACTTACTTAATTTATTTACTTGTTGGTCGAGCTGTATACAAACCCGTCTAAATAGATAGCACCCAGTCATTATTTTATCGTTTGAAGGTTAGTAGGCCAGTGTAACTACACTTACTGGTAGTAGGGCTTTGTGCAAGCTCGTCTGGGTAGGTACCACCAACTCATCAGATATTCTACCGCAAAACAGCAGTACTTGATATTGTTGTGTTCCGGTTTGAAGGGTGAGTGATGCCAGTGTAATTACAGGCACAAGGGACATAAAATCTTAGTGCTAAAGGTTGGTGGTGCATTGGCTATGTAAGCGATGGTTGACATTTCTTACAATGCCAATATCTAAGGGCGTTTGGTGACCACTTACGATCAGGTGTCCTATTCTATAAAAAAAAGACACAAAGAACATCTTAATGAATCATCTAAGAACACCCAAGGTCGATAGTGTACTGACCCCATGTAAGGAGTGTCAGTATCCCCATCAGGCGTAATTTTACTAAATAAACAATAACTTACCACCATCATTTAAGTAATATTTCGGATTGTATTCCTTTAGAATATTCAAAAGTTGTAACACTTTCTCTGAAGAGTTACGAACTATTTTGCTATAACCGGAATCGTTTGACATTGATTGGAGTAAAGTCGCCCTTGCCCTGAAAATTTTAAATGATTTACATTTTTAACATTACAAGACTTATAGAATGTAATTACATTAAAATAAATTTAATATGCTATAAATATCGGCTTAAGGGTTAGGAGACTCAGGCGCCGGGATTTGTGACCTTATCATTAAAATAATTGTATAACCCTAAAACTCAAAAATAACGCAGGAACGAATAATGAGCCAAACTACACAATAACAATTGAATACCGGATCCCAATCTCATCCGTGTAATGAATTACCCATTTGAGAATCTTAATTAGCAACATATTAAGCTCTTCGTCAACTATGTACTTTTTATATAAGAAGTTTATTTAAATAATAAGTTTTCATTACTTATATAATGCAGCTATCCTTTAAACGTTAGTCAATGCAACACATCTGAGGAAAATCTATATTTTCTCTCTCTCTCATGTATAAGCATAAGAATGAACAAGACATACTCAACAGAATGTGTCACGGCGATGTTGTACAGCAGCTCCTCCTCCTCGGTGACCGCCCGCCGCTTGCTCCGCTCCAGCGAGGTGATGTATGCAAGAATACCCAAGGCCCCTCCGTACGCGCCCATCTCTTTAATTGTTAATATCATCGATTCAATCATGTTCTTTATTGCCTTTGTTATCTGTTAGAATAAAGCAATTATTAGAATTTATATTTAAAAAAAAACACACACACATACACAATTATTTTCCAATAACACACATAAACAATAACGCCCAATATATTTTTGAAGAAAAACAAATTAATATAAAAAAAAAACATGTAATAATGTTACTCTAAAGGTGGCATGAGTTAGTTTCTTTGCCCAAACAACTCGATTAAATGGAATAACGTTAATGTTAACAAAAGCTGTTATAAGTATTAAACTTATTTTATCATACATGTGTGATCATTTTCTGTCTTCAAATTTATCACAATTGGATTGTGTTGTGCAGAAACGTTCTAACACACAAAAACTCTATATTATTTTAAAGGCATTTCACAACATTATGTAACAAGTCTTGATGCTTGCTACCATCAAGACTTTGTGCAAGCCCATATAGGCTCCATCCAATCATCACATATTCTACCGCAACACAGCAACACTTGGTATTGTTGTGTTCTGGTTTGAATAGTGAGTGAGCCAGTGTATCTAACTACAGGCACTAGGGACATAACATCTTAGTAATCGCATTTGATATTGCGAATGCATAATAACACGACCTACTTATTTTATGAAAAAAAAAATTAAAAAATCCCAAATATCATAACAGTATGTGAATCGTCAAATCAACTAGCGACTGGCCATTTTCACATCGAACCTATTTTTCTAATTGTAAATTTCGACATTATTGAGCAACTTACTTTCGTCGGATTATTGGATATATCCCTTTGCCAGGGTTTTAGTTTCAAATCCATTTTTATATCGTTCATCGGCAGCTTTATGGACATTACGATTTCTTGGAGTTCTTTGAGTAGCATTATAGCTTCTTCGCATGCGTTCGTTAGGGCTGGCAATCTGAAGTACTGCACAGACTCGTGAGGGTTCGTCGAATAGCTGTACAAAAAAAAACCGCTCTATTGCAATACGTCGTATGACAGAAACACTCATAAATATTTTTATGTAGAATGATCAATTTGATATTGCTAGTCAATATCAAATTGATCATTGAAATCATTAAAATGATGATCATCGTGTTTTGAATTATTTCATACATTATATTAACATTAATTTTACGTTTATCTAGATTGCTTTCAACTTATCTGTCGGTCACGCAAAAAGTTGAAAAGATAGATATAATAATAGGTATTGAGGGGATCAATGAATGTGATTGACTCGCTGTGCTTTGCACCGTTGGCGCGGACTCCACTCCCTCTGCATGAACGGACAAGACCACATGGAGTCAGTAGTTAATAAAGCTAGAATCTTTGTCTGAAAATCCTTTTTTTTTAGTTTTGATCGATCGATTCAAAAAATTTAGATCAATAAGAGGCTTTTTCGAACTATTCTCGAATAACGAAAATTTTCCAGTGTTATACATTTTCTCATCTATGTGATACTGAAAGTACAAACGATGAGAGAAACTAAGGATTTTAAGTACGTAAAAAATAAAATAAATAGTAAAAATATGAATTAAAAATTGGATAAATAAAAGTCGGAGCTCTGCTTTAAATCGCGCATTTAAAATCAAGTAATATACCTTTTAGCTCGTATACAAATAATTGTAGTAAAAAATATCACAATATGTATAATATTTTTAGTTCCCGCCCGCGTTTGTGGGAGGGCAGGCAGCTGTACCCTATCTCCTCTTCTGTATCCCTGACAACGTGCGTGCAAAATTCCATGATGATCCGTCGAATTGTAAAAACGTAAGGGCGTAAAAGACAAATAAACAAGATAACTTTCGCCTTATTTTTTTTACTAACATAATTAATTTATTTTATTTATTAATGCCAATAAAATGTTAATATTAATTTTTATTCGTGGTACGCTTATATTTTACATACGCTTTATCAGATTCTTTGAGTGCATAAATTATAACATCGGTTAGTATTACTAATTGTGAGTTACATAAAATAGCGTTACATGTTTACAAACATTATTGTGCAAGCTTCCGAAAACCTACTGTCAAATACCAAACAAAATTGAGTAAAGAATTTGCGCTCCCGATATGGCTTTATAGAAACTCGTCTGAGTAGATGTCCTGATCGACCGCTATCCCAGGGGAGACGAGCCAGCGTATATTAGACATGAGTGTGTGCGTGCGTGCGTGCGTTCGTTCGTTCGTTCGTGCGTGCGTGCGTGCGTGCGTGCGTGCGTGCGTGCGTGTGTGTGTGACCAGAGAGTTCAGGTGCCAAACGGCGGTAGCGTTAGAATCGAATACCCTAAGGATCTGTATCTTTAGCTACCAGGCCAACGAGGCAGATAATGCCTAGCTATAATGACTTTCACATAGATCAAAGTACCTGAGCTTTAACAATAAATTAGAAAAATTCAGTCAAATCATTAGAGCATCAAATATAAAAACACAAAAAAAGTATATAATATATCTTACATTGCAACCTCTCCCATATCATTGACTGTAGCGATCGTAGCTTGAAATGTTGCTTCTAATTTTCTCAATGTTTCTTCAACTTTATTTAATTTCACATTCGAATTGAGCAGTGTTGCTGTTAAACCTGAAAGTATATTTATACAATTAAATTTCACACTACATAAAATAAAAAATAAATTATAAGTACAACAAAATAAATTAAATTTTAGTGACGACAGTCCAAAATTCTTGGTTCAGTAAGATCATGTTTTAACACATTAAGTAACCTCACAGAGGTTTTTTAACAAAGAGGTTATATGTTATTCTTTCCTGTTAATATCATATGATAGTTATAGAAAATTTTGTTAATTGTTACTTTAGTTTTACATCAATTAGTTTGTAAATTGAAAAAAAAATACATGGTATAATCATTTTATAGTCCATGAAACATAGCATTTTTGTAGGTAACTTATATTATTATGTACTAATTTTGTTAACATTTATAATTTCAAATAGGCTGTTATTCAGAATTGTGATTCAGTGAGGCACAAGCACACTTTATATCCATTCCGAGTTCTGATAACAACTTTGTACCATAGATTAGATTTAGATGATGACCAATCATATCATGTAAATTCATGGTCAAAATAGTTTATTTATCTTTATTCCTGCCAATGGAATCCTGTATTAATTATTTGAACTAATAAATAAACGTATTGATGATTCTTTTCATTATTGTTTTCTGAAGAGTTGGACTAAATTTGGAAAAATGGATATCATGATTTCTTGAATTATAAGTTTAAAATAACATCTTCAATTATGAACAAAATCTAGAATGAAGATAAAAGTGTAAAGATCAGTCATAAAGATCAGTAAATAGTGTTATTATGATATTATGTAAATAATGTCATACCCAGAACTCTTGGATGCTTATTTTTCGGAACATCTTCAAAATGCTTCATCACTGTTCTCATGGGATGGTCATCAACAGCATGATGACATTCATCAAATATAAGAAGATTTATATCCGCGATCGATACATATCTATGAGTAAGCATATCACTGAGGATCTGACTTGTCATAACAATGACCTAAAAAATAGAAGCAAAGTTTAATGTAAATATCTTTTCAATCATAAATCCACGAATCAATTGGATCATAAACACGCACAATGTTTCTGTCATGTACTGACTTAACAGAATATTCTGACTAAGTTGACTGGTGGTTAATTATTATGGTAGAACTCCTAGTGAAATTTAAAATAGGAATATCAGTAATATTATTAAAATAGACTTGAGATTGATTGAAAAATAAATAATAAAGATTATGTTACTAAAACTTTTTTGAATAAAACTTATTAAAACATGTTGTATAGGTAGGCAGACAAGCATATGAGCCACCTGATGGTAAGTGGTCTCTAACGCCCATAAACATTGGCATTGTAAGAAATGTTAACCATCGCTTATCGCCAATGCGCCACCAACCTTGGGAACTAAGATGTTATGTCTCTTGTGCCACTAATTACACTGGCTCACTCACCCTTCAAACTGGAACACAACAATACCAAGTACTGCTGTTTTGCAGTAGAATATCTGATGAGTGGGTGGTACATACCCAGACAAGCTTGTACAAAGCCCTACCACTATTGAAGTTAATTGATTTAAGGTCATTGATTTGCTAATTTAACGCAATTGAAGAAACATTTGTACTATTTTGTACAAAAAGATGCATTGAGGTTGGAAACGTGAAAGTTGCATCACATTATTATGTTCTTACCTGATACTTTGTTAACTCTTGATTCCATTTACTCTTATCCCAATAATCAACATTGTCTTCACTAGTGTATCCATTAACATCAACTGGACATAATAGTCTTATGACTTTTGACTGAAACAAAATAAACAATGTACATATATACTTATGAATACATATTTATATACATTATTATCATTATTTACTTAACTCTTTATTGTAAGCCCCCATTACATAGATTAAAAATTAACTTAGTAAAGCAAAAAAAAAATTGACCAGCACAAAAGTAGGGCCTTAACTTATTACTGTTGGGTTAGGCCATTTGAAAATTGAGATCTAGGAATCCCACCATGGTGTTTTTATTTCCACAAATACATACAAGTAACTACATAACATATAAACACTACACATATAAAAATAAATGGATACAATTGCACTGATAAATATTAGATAAATATATTTCACTACAATAGTGTCTGAACCACTGTTAAAGTTTAACTAATTATAGTTGAACAGACATGAGAGAATTTTTATTATATTATTTATTATATAAAAGGAGAAAATGATACCAAACAGTTGTGTGTTTGCCAAATATTACTGGTTATTAGAATAGTCTATCAATATATAATATTTACATTTTCTATTAAGCTGCTTAAGCATACATGACTATTAAATACCTGTTGCGCCACTAGTGGAACTGTGTTTACTAAAAAAAAACACCTTTTTCCTCCTTCTCCCCATGGCTTTTTCAAGGCTTCTCTTAATCTTTTTATCAGTCTAATGGCAATAAAAGTTTTACCTGAACCTGCATACAATATGTATTTTTTTAAATAAAGTTTCCAAACTTATTTTAATTGATTAAATTAAAAATAAATTAATTTACCTGTAGGCAGAAATATGATAGTATTTCTTCTAACAGCAATTTCCTCTAATTGAGTTTGATAAAATCTTGATGTGAATTCCGTTGTGTCACTCGCATTCATTTTGTAAATATTTTATAAAGTAACAGCCCATAAATGACCCACTGCTACGCAAATGCGTCCTCTGCTTTTAAGAACAGATTTGCTGTTTATTCCTATTTATTTTCAATTCCATCCACTTCATGTATACTATTATGTAAAATTTCGACTAACTAACTTACTAGTAATTGATAAATATATATTTGCAAGCTGATTTTAATAGAATAAGAAATAACACTAGCAAAGAAACAGTTTATATATCAATATAAAATTATATCTCTACTCTTCTCTATATGCTGAAATGATAAGGTAATATTTATAGTATCCAATAAAAATATTTAGAATTTACAAAGACTAATCAACGGAGACATGAATGAAATAAATATTATCCGTATGAAATCCTTTCGTCTTCATTGCCTCTTTAAAGTTTTAAGTCATGGATATAAATTATATTTTTTTTATTTCAATTTAAATTGTTTAAACTAAGGAAACTTAAACTTGAATATCATTTTATAAATTTTATTTACACCTTTCACAATAACGGTAATGCATTTCATAGTTTTGTTTACTTATAACAATATCAGTTTCGTATTCTATTTTATACAATGTATTTATCGCTTATACATAAAATTACTTTTGATGTACTTACTACACGGAATAATACAATTAACACAAAACTAGTATAAAACTGATGCAATTCATCACCAATACATACACGCACAGAACAACTGCTTTCTGCACTAAATCGAATGTCGTGTACTTTTCAATTTCAATTCCTTATAGTAATACTTATCTATGTGCGAAATGCAGATTGTAGCATTAATATAGAACTGACAACAAATGTCAAAAAAAATTTTATATCTATAGGGATTGCCCCGTTAAATGTTGAATTCTTAAAAATACAATGTACTTAGTAAGTGCAGTGTTGCAATTACTAAGTTATTACCGTGCTGCAAGTCAATTAATACAAAAGAAAAACGCGGTCGTAATTTTTTTCATTACAATATAGAAAAATATGACCATTCGTTAAGCTTTTAGTATTATCGCCTGACTACTAAATGTATTTACGACAAAACTTGGTCTGACAAGAAAAAACATTAAGTTTGAAAATAGATATTTGAAAAATATTCTGAACAGTTACTTTCGCATTTCTAATATTTAATAATAGTGATCGTGCGAAAGTAACTCTCTCTGTTAGTCTTTCTGTCTGTTACGCTTTCACGATTTTGATGAAATTTAAAGAAGAACAAGGGTCAAAACAGGTTTTTTTTGCTTAATACCCGCCATCTTCTCCTTATCAAGTAGACGAAATCTAGTGTAAAGTACATACGTTTATAAATTTATTTCAAACAACTTGTATTACGAAATGCTTATGACGTCGATTATGTTAAGTACCTAGGCGACCGAGCTTTCTACTTTTACTTTATTAAATATTTACCGACCTAGACCGAGCTTTTTATTGACAAAAAAAATTGTTGTAAAAAATAGATTTTTCATAGAAGACACCTAAATAGATAAACTTAAAAAGCAAAACCTTATCTAAATACAAAGATTGAGCCAACTCGTTAATCATTTCCGAGATGGATGAAAAATGTATAAAAATACATACAAATATATTTATTATACAAATATACATTAATGTCTCATGTAATATTTTACTATTAAAATAATAACCTCTTATTTATCAATCAATCAATCAACAGCCAATCGTTGTCCACTGCTGAACATAGGCCTCTCCCAAAGTGCGCCAAAGCTCCCTGTCCTCCGCCTTCCGCATCCAGTTGGTGCCCGCCACCTTCTTAAGGTCGTCGGTCCACCTGGCTGGAGGGCGCCCTACGCTGCGCTTGCCGATTCGCGGTCTCCACTCTAGGACTCGTCTGCTCCAACGGCCATCGGTCCTACGACATACGTGACCAGCCCACTGCCACTTCAGCCTGCTAATTTTGCAAGCTATGTCGGTGACTCCGGTTCTTTTCCGGATAATCTCATTTCTGATCTTATCCTTCAAAGATACTCCGAGCATAGCTCGCTCCATAGCACGCTGAGCGACTTTGAATTTGTGGACTAGTCCCGCAGTTAGTGTCCACGTTTCAGCACCGTATGTCATGGCAGGTAAGACGCATTGGTTGAAGACTTTCGTCTTCAAACATTGCGGTATAGACGACTTGAGGACTTGACGAAGGTTGCCAAATGCTGCCCATCCCAAGCGAATTCTTCGATCGGCTTCCTACTCGAAGTTGTTCCTACCGACTTGTATTATCTGTCCTAGGTAGGTATATTCACTAACAACTTCGAGAGGTTTCCCCTCGACGTATATCGGTCCCGGCACGACATGCCTATTGAACATGACCTTGGTCTTGTCCAAGTTCATACTGAGACCGACACACCGGGAAGACTCGCCTAGGCTACGCAGCATTTCGGTGAGTTGTTCCAGCGACTCTGCTATGATGACGATATCGTCGGCAAATCGAAGGTGTGAGATGTACTCGCCGTTTACATTGACTCCATACATAGTCCAATCCAGCGTTTTGAAAACGTCTTCCAACGCGTTGGTGAACAGTTTCGGGGATATTATATCCCCCTGTCTCACCCCTCTGCGCAGTTGGATCGCCTTCGTCTTACAGTCCTGGATGTGGACAGTCATTGTAGCGGCGTTGTACAGACATCTCAGTACCTCGATATATCTCCAATCGATATGACATCTCTGCAATGAGTCGAGCACTGCCCAGGTTTCGATGGAGTCGAAGGCTTTCTCGTAGTCCACGAATGCCATACACAGCGGCTGATTGTACTCTTCGGTCTTCTGCACAATCTGCCGAACAGTATGGATGTGGTCCACGGTGCTGTAGCCTGATCGAAAGCCGGCTTGCTCTGGGGGCTGGAACTCGTCAAGTCGTCTGGCTAGACGGTTCGTGACGACTCTTGAGAACAGCTTATACACGTGACTCAGGAGGGAGATTGGTCTGTAGTTTTTCAAGAGGGTTTTATCACCTTTCTTGAAAAACAGTACCACCTCACTCCCGCTCCACGTTTCCGGGGTCTTGCCATGTTGGATGACGGAATTAAAGAGGCTTGCTAGCTCTTTCAGGACCGGAGTCCCGCCTGCCTTAAGCAACTCTGTTGTGATTCCGTCATCTCCCGGAGCTTTGTTGTTTTTAAGCTGTTCTAGAGCCGCCCTAATCTCTCCTTGGTCAACGACCGGGAGCTCCTCGGAGTAATGGCGCATAAGAGGGGCGTGCTGGTCATCAATACTGATTCCCACGGGTTTATCCGATCTTGAAGAGAACAACTACCCATAAAACCTCTCTACTTCTCCGACAATCTCAGAACTAGAGGTAAAGACCCCACCATTTTCAGTTTTAAGTTTTGTCAGACGCGGCCTCCCAAACTTGCGAGCGAACACTTTCGATCCCCGATTTTGCTCAATTGCAGCCTTGATGGCACGGGTATTGGAGCGTCGGAGATCGCGACGCGTCAGCGTTTTTATTGTTCGGTTTAAGGCCTTATCTGACAAAAACGATGGTAGTTCTCGTCGTTTTCTCATGAGCTCGAGTGTCTCAGCAGAGAGTTTTGGTGCGTTGTCTCTTCTCTGTGGCGGAAAACACTTGCGGGATGTGTTTTGCAGTATTTTGACCAGCGTGTCGGTTCTCTCATCAATGCTGCTTATGGTTTCCAACGCGGTGAATTGATTTTGAAGTTCCATTTGGAACTTTTCGGAGCCTTGAGCAGCTTGGAGCATGGTAGGTCGGAGAGTAGACCTCATCATTCTCGATCTTTCGGCTTTTAAGTTGATATTTAGAGTGCCTCGAACCAAGCGATGATCACTTCCGATTATTAAACCTGTTGATCACTGAAACATCTCTAAATATGTGCCTTTTATTCGAAATGATAAAGTCTATCTCGTTCCTTGTCACGTTATCGGGGCTTCGCCAGGTCCACCTCCTCTGAGGCTTCTTTTGAAAGAAAGAATTCATCAAAAAAAGCCCCTGCGCTTCGAGAAAGTTTACCAGCATTTGCCCCCTGTGATTTCTGCAGCCCAAGCCGTAAGGTCCGACTTTCGATTCACCGCTATCTTGTACTCCCACTTTAGCATTAAAGTCTCCCATAACAACATTGTAGTGGGCCTTCGAGGTGTCGTTGAGGGCCTTTGCGATGTTCTCGTACATCGCTTCGACCACATCATCAGAGTATGTCGAAGTTGGCGCATATACCTGTACGACCTTCAGGGAGTACCTGTCGGAAAGTTTTAGGACAAGGTACGCTACCCGGTTCGGCACACTACTGATTTCTACAATGCTGCTAATGAGATCCTTTTTGACTAGAAAACCGACACCACCCTGGGAGAGGTTATCACCTTCGCGGAAGTAGAGTAAGTTACCGGACTCTAGAGTTATCGTGTCCTCCCCCTGTCTTCGGACTTCAGATAACCCCAGTATATGCCAGTTTATATGACTTAACTCTACTTCTAATTCGGCGAGGTGATGGTCCAGCCTCATTTAGCGTCCATTATACGTTGCCATGTTCAGTCGTTTTATACGGTAGCCTGCCGTGAACCGGTGATTCTTAGCACCCCCTGCCCTGCCGATACCGCGACCGCTACCTTGGTCGGGCCTAGCGGGCTTGCCGGTAACTGGGGGCCTTTTTTTGGGCGCATCTGCCATTAAGGGAGGGGTTTGCCCATACTCGCCGCGCTGGGCAGGCGTGTTGGCGAGCGCAGTAGGGGGGTAAGATGTTTATGGGAGGGGGGACGCTGCTGCCCATCCCCCCTTTTCCCCGTCCCTCAGTCGCCTCTTACGACACCCACGGGATGAGATTGGGGGAGTACTATTCTAAGCCGGCACTCCACGGCACTCTTATTTATATAAAGTCAATATTATGACGAGAAAGAGAACTTCCAACGTCATAAAAAAAATAACTAACCTAACATAAAATTTTTCTCTCCAACCATAATACTAAGTGTCTGTTTTTTACTAATTTAGAAAAAAAATATAGTCGCTTTAAGCCGCAGCAGTAAATCTGATTAGATTTTATATTTGCAGAAATATTTAAACAATATTTAAAGTATAATAATAAATTCGCTTATTACAATTCGTTGATTATTTATTTTAGGGAGATGTGGTACATGAAATACTAATCACTATACTGCATTCATACGCAATATAATTCAATGAATTATTTTTGTGTTCTCCCCCACCAAAGAGTATGCAATCACTACCTTTTATTCCCCGTAACTAAGATTGAATTAAAATACAACACGTCACCTAAACATTTCTTTTTAATTTAAAATAACATTTAACAGGCAAGCACTGGTAATGCGCTATACAGCCAAGTTTCAATGCAGATTATTGTTTCTTAATCTGATTATGTTGTATAATGATACAACATAATCAGAGGACCTAGTACTTGGTCCTCCTCCCGACTCAACGTGTACTTGAAAGTTTATAACGAAAATAGGTACTTGTAATGCAAAAATAAATAAACAAAACACACAAAAAATGTTTTTCAATGTTACTCCATGGCTTATGCCGCTAAATAATTTAAACAAAATACAAACGTTTTTAATCAATCACTTTACCTTTTTGATTACTTTCGTTATACTGTAATAATGATTGATGATGACGTATCGTAATCCTAATCGTTAACCATTAATCTGATTGCATTTTGCTCAAGCTCAGTGGGGCCAAGCAATACTAATATTCATTCGTATTATTAATAAAATAAATTTTAAAATAATCAATCTTTTTAATTACTTTAAATTATAAGCTGCACTGGAATTTTACTTTGTCATCCATTATTAATTATTTTATGTACTTAATTAAAATGGACCACTTGATGGTAAGTGGTAATCACCACCCAAAATATTAACCATCCCTGACGTCGTCAGTACAGCAACAATCTTGGAAAAAAAGATATTATGTCCCTTGGGTATATATGTAGTTACATCTTGGAGCTAGAGAAGACTGAGGAATAATTTTAACAAAGTAGGAATTCTTTTAGTAAAAGTTCTCGTGGTTGGTAATAATTTTAATAATTTACTTAATAATATATTTCAGGATTAACAAAATAAAATCATTTCACCTTTACGATTTCCGGACGGATAGATAGTTAAATATTTATTATGATTGTTGACACAAGAGTAACTACTACGTTTCTTGCGAGATGGTAAAGCGGAATAAAAAGGAAAAATGGCAAAATGACTCGGGGCCTGAAATTATCGTGTAAAACTAAAAGAAAGTTAAGATATAGGATCTATAAAGATAAAAAAAGTTATAAGGATACTATACTATTTTACATTTAATAAAATATTACGACGTTGTATTAATTACACCCAAATAAAAACAATACGACACACATTGAATTATCAAGTAATAAATGTAAAGCTGCTTGGACATTAATAAAAGGATGTCAAGATAATTTTTTTAAGCGTGTGCAAGGACTGAATAAAATAGTACACAATAATATCAAAACCAAAAATCTCCTTGATATTGCACAAATATTTAATAAAGTATTCATTGATACTAAAAATAAGTCTCAATTGATAAATAATAATAGAATGAAAAAGGAGAACATGTTAGTAATACTATTTTTTGGAACCTTGTACCATTTAAAAAGCAAAAAAAATAGTAAAGTCTCTCAAAAATATTAATGCGGTTGGTGCAGATTCTATTAATACTAAAGTATTAAAGCGCTGTGCGATTTAATAAATATGTCTTTCACCAATGGGACATTTCCTTCAAATCTCACAACGTCAGTAGTAAAACCGCTTCATAAAAGAGGTTGTTTATCTAATGTTAACAATTACTGCTCAATTTCACTAGTATCAGTTCTCTCTAAAATATTTGAAAGGGAATAGACGGGAATAGGTATAAGCGAATAGACAGTTTCCTTAGAAAACAACATTATTAGAAGAGAATAAAATGGTTTTCAAAAGGATAAATCAACTACAGTGGCGGCCTTCAAATTGATGAGGCATATAATAAATGCCTATAAATAAGCAATTCTTGTGTAATTAGTATATTTACAGTCAACAAATTTTAATATACGATCTGCATTTTGCTTAAATGACATTGACATTATTTTCATAGAAGATTTTAAAACGTAGTGGTTATGTACTCTGTGGTAGGTAGATTTGACATTCAATAGATTAATATGCCCTCCATAAAATTTTTAAAAGTTAAAAAATGTATTCATTTATTTATGTGTATATTATTCGCATTTTTTATGCCTAAAGTTTCGTCTGGAGGTGAACAGTCTAAATTTATATCTACAATAAAATTATTAATTATTTTTATTAATGTAAATACAACATTGCAGCAAACGACTTACACTTCTATGACGGCGCATCTACAGCTGATATTATTGCAGGAGATATATTTTTCGAAATCTTGGACCCACCAGAGCTAAGATATTCTTATCGCATTAGACCAGCTAAAGACTTTGGTATTCCTTTTGTACGTATATGTAGTTTTTTTGTTATTGTAATTTTTCTTACTAACTAGATACAAACAATATGATTTAATATAGATACACATATCTGTAGCACTAAAGTAACACTAAAATAATGTCCCACTTGTGGGCAAAGGCCTCCTCTCCTTTTAGGAAATGATTGGGATCATATTCCTCTATGCTGCTCCAATAGAGGTTAGTTACTGGATACATATCTGTCAGAATTTCACACGACATGTGCAGGTTTCCTTACAATGATTGCTTAAACTGCCTGACCAGAGATGGATTATAAATAAATATAAGTCTATGAAAACTCAATTTTTTTTCTGAGATCCTTGAACTTGTAAACATTGGTTTAGATCTACATGCTCCATCCATCAGTTCATCATGGTTCGCAATGTTTATTATTTATTAAAATAATCTTAAATTGCATAAGCATTGAATAATAAAATTTTAATTGCAATTTCATACTAATTCTTAGATATCTCATAATGAAATATGACTAAAAAATATAAAATTACACTTAACAAAAGTATTATTTAAATGGAGATAATAGTAATAAGAATGTTTTGTATTTTTTTTGCTTTTATAAAAGATATTAATTTTCAGAATGGCAGTATTCATTTTGAGAAGGCAAGATTAGTCCCAACAGTTCCTTTGCACAGCTGTGCTGATGTTATGAATACAGACGAAGTATTTGGCAATATAGCCTTATCAGAGAGAGGGTGAGTATAAAATTCTTTATCTTAAGGCAACCATATCAGATTTTGAAGCTAGTCTAGAACAATGGAATTGTTAAAATCTATATTCATATTATATAACTAAGGAGTTTGTTTGTTGGAGCCCATTTATTGAGAAACATTATAACAAGACAACATAAACAGAAAGAACTTATTTGTTGTTTAGTAAATGCCAAACTTTTAATTTTTTCAGGGAGTGCTCATTTGTGTTTAAGACGTTAAAAGCACAGCAAGCAGGCGCTCAAGCAATTATCATCACAGAATCAGTTGATAAATGGGACGATGCCTTGGACCATCTCATTGAAATGGTTGATGATAAGTAAGTTTTATTTCTATAATTTAGACTCGAATAATGACTAGAATTTAGGTTTTGAACCCAGAATCTTGGAATCTGCAGCCTTACAAGATATTTATTAGACAAAAAGGGCCGTAGAAGATGTCTGTTCAGTAGTATTTTACAGTTGATTGATCTCTGCTGGACCGCAGTCAATCATGAAGACGTAACCAGTCACATCCACCAATTAAATGTCCACCAAAGCGATGTGGTCGGTCTAAGAAATAACTATTACTAATATAAAGCTGAAGAGTTGATTTGTATTTTTGATTGAACATAGTAATCTCTGGAACTACTAGAAGGATTTGAAAAAATCTTGCCCACATGTGAAACCACATGGAACAGCTTCATAAGAAAACTCTCCTGTATTTATTCAAACAAAACATGTTTCTCTTGTTATTTCAGAATGGAGTTGGATGTGAACATACCAGCAGCTTTTCTACTGGGTCGTAGTGGAGCAACTATACTGAGGACATTGAAGAGGCTGCATAAAAGATATGCCCTTGTAAATTTACCTATAAATATGACCCATGTACCATTAGGTAAAATGAATCAACCACCTTGGATATCATGGTAATGCAAATGTTTGTTTGTTTTCCATTTGAATGTTCTTATGTTTTGTAATTTTACAATGTGAGACATTATGTAATTCACATAAAGTCTTGATATTTTACAATCAATGTTATAATACATCATACTGATTTGTTTCGAAAATAATAATAATGTCTAATCCAAAAAAAATTAGTTGCATTTTATCAAGTCATTAGTTTACGGTAATTTCTGGGTGAATCACTAAGTGGCTGCTAGTAGTTATATCGTAAGATGCCTTTCACTTTCTCCTCTATTGGAGATATACCATGATTTTTTTACAAATTGAATGTGATAAGTGCCTACATTTTTTAACAAACATCTGTAGTGTAAAAAAATGGTCATGTATAAAAATATGTATGTTGATATTAATATATCTTGTCCTAGGTGATAAAGTTACATGAATAATGCAAGATGGTTTAGTTCGTATGTAAGTACAAAACGGGTAGCGCTCACTGACCATAAGCCAGTGGTCCTGTACTGGTGCTCCGTGAAGCCACATCAACTGATCCAAGATAATTAACTAAACTATTAAAAGCTGTTTCAAAAGATAATGTTACGGATTTTTTTATATATAATGATTAGCTTTTTTAACAAATAACTATGCAATATGGCTTCGTGTACATGTCGGGGCATTCGCTATTGCGCGCGGACCGCAGTACTCTGTATTTATATAAAAATCGTACTGGCATGAATCGTAAGCTAGTGCAGTTAACACACAGTGGGGGCAATATAATTGTTGTTATACAGCAATGTTACGAGTACCAAAAGTGGGTTAATTTGTTTAAAAATATGATTAAAGGAATAAAACGTAAGCTCGTCTGGGTAGGTACCACCCACTCATCAGATATTCTACTTATTGTTGTGTTCTGGTTTGAAGGGTGAGCCAATATAATTACAGGCACAAGGGACATAACATCTAAGTTCTAAAAGTTGGTGGCACATTGGTGATGTAAGCGATGGTTAACATTTCTTACAATGCCAATGTCTTTGGGCGTTGGCGACCACTTACCATCAGGTGGCCCATATGCTCGTCCGCCTTCCTATTCTATAAAAAAAAAATGTTTGCCAATGTAACAGCTGCTTTGGTGTCGCAGCAACCACAATATAATCATAATGGCTGTACGTAGTGTTGTCAACATTACCTCAAAAGTACAAAGCGAAGCATACTGGTACAATTTGTATAATATAATATTATGTTTTTTGTTTTTTTTTTTTTTTTTATAGAATAAGAAGGCGGACGAGCATATGAGCCACCTGATGGTAAGTGGTCACCAACGCCCTTAGAAATTAGCATTGTAAGAAATGTCAACCATCGCTTACATATCCAATGCGCCACCAACTTTGGATACTAAAATGTTATGTCCCTTGTGCCTGTAATTTCAACTTCTCCATAATTAACTTAATTTTTGAAAACAAGCAAGCTCAGCAATGCCAGTTCTAAAGTGTTCCCCGACTTCAAATATATTGAGAGCCACTGGTATAAGATGTGATTCACAAACATTCCAATATACATATATAAATATAGTTGAATGTTTGGTCTATTTATTTCATTAACTATTAATTAATTATTTAGACTGTGAATGTGTTAGTAAAACTTAGTATGTAATTTACTTTGAAATGAAGATTATTAATATTGTTCGATTTACAATACCTCAAAGTTTTTCAAACTTTTTTATCTGTATCTGGTAATTCTGCACACCCCCTCGTGATCGTGACAATCTAATACATATTTTTAACTGAAAGTGTTTACATAGGCAAAATAAAACACACTTTATACAAGTGCATTTCACATAATATAATATAAATGATTTTACGTCATCTTAAATTAAATTAATACGAAGGCGATTCTTCGACTGGTGTTTTATTTTCATGTCCGACGCCGGGTCGCGACGCGCTCTCGGAGAATATGGTCGGATCTGCGAAAATGTCTAAATGATGTCCTATCCTATTGTGAGCGGCGCCCTGGCCCTTGGTCAGTAGAGCGAGATTGTCTTGCAGCGCCCTTTGGTCGACGCTTTCACTTCACACAGATTAATGTTATATAAATAATTATTAGCACATGTGTAAACATCAAACAACGCTTATGTACCGCTCGAATTAATTAGCTGGAGACATCGCTTTATAATTAATATAGAAAAAATTTGAACTAGCAAAAATTAGTGAACGGAGCACTTAATATCCATCATTTGTAATATTTTATGTTAACCTAACCTAGTATTAGGGTATATGCGGTCGGCGCGTGATCGATACTGTTTATAAATAAAAGAAACCAAATATCCAGCTCGGCAGCCATTTATTATGTCCCTCCATATTTACTCTCTTTGCCGCCCTTTCTATAAGACCATGTTGCCAACTTAAAAGTATTAAAAAGACAGTTATCACATTTCAAAAAAAAAAAATTACGTCATATTTATTTATAAAATAACATAATCAATGAAATACGGGAAAACAAAATAACATAAATTAAATATATAATATTGTGAAATAATGAAATATTTATCAATCCCCTTAATCCCTAATTGTAGGTAGTATAAATAGGTTTGTTACACGAGTTTATTGTGTTTATAATTTAACTAAAATTGGTGCGTTATATTAAAAATAATATGCGCCGTTCATACTTTTACGACAGATTATAATCTGGCTGGATTTATCATAAACTGAATGTCATTAAAATTATCCGGTAACATATATTGTTTACGAAATGATTTACCGGCTTAGAACCGCGATTGAGAGATAGTTTGTTAATGTGTGCGTATAATGCTGTCATAGTAACTGCATTCCCTGTTTTGGCAGATAAATAATTATAAGGATTTAATTAAAACAAAATAAGTTTATTAAATTTTACTTTTAATATTTATTATACTTTTTTTTAATTAAATTAATTTTTTGGTTTCCAACTACACCCAAAAACTGTTGCATTGTTTGTTTTTGTTTCCGTTATCAATAGTACTTAAGCATCTTTATATGGTACTGGATTAGCATTCTCCTCAGAAGTTGAAATCTAAAACACTCAATTAAATTATTACTAAAGAATGGTTGCCACATATATTTCTATGTTAACCTCTTGACTCGGAATCTAATAATATTATAAATTCATGATGAATGTTAAATAATATTGTCGTTATGAAATTATAAAAAGAAGAACGAATAAATTAAAATAACATATTTACATATAACGAAGCACTTTAGTTTATTATTGGACTCCATATTAATTTGTTTACATTGTTGACGAGTCGATGTTTTTTTATCAAAAAACAGGACATTTTTCTAGCTAACGCTGGCAGCACTTACATGATAAATAAAAACACACGCCGGCAATTTCCTACTTGCTATCACTTTAACATGAAATAATACGACAATATACCATTGTATAACCTTCGATATGATATATGGACTGTTTCTCGGCCTTTTCACTGGATAAGAACCGTTTTCTAACATAAAAGTAAGCGAAAATTTAACAAAAAACACAATGAACGCACCAACTGTCAAGTTTGTTACGTCCTGATCCTGAAGACAATAGGATTTCGCTACTTGAGTAGCGAAACAAATACCAAAATTGGTTAGGCGATAAGGGACAAAATATTTGATAATTCTATCTCCGTCTAAATCATTTTTAACGTAATTTTCGTTCTCTTTCTTGTGTAAGTGAGAAAGAAATGGCCATTGCGTCTATTAGTTTCTCTGTCTACGAGAAGTTTATATTTTTCAGTGCCATCTAGCGGCGTCTAGCAATAAAGTGAACAGTTGCTTTATTGCTTGCACAGATATGATATGTTCGAAAGTTTGTGAGCATGGACAGATGGATCTTTGTTACTGTTTCAAGCAAAAATAACTGGCCGGATATGGATTAAATTAGGAATACTATATCTTATATTAGAATTTTATACATGTAACCCCTTGTTAGAACATGTATACATGTCTGAACACACGTTAGTGTAACATTACTGATGTAAATATAATTATTGCGTATAATAGTTGATACTTACTTTCAAGATAATTCCACTTACTTAACGGGACAAATACTGTATCGATGAAATACCAAGGCCTCACTGAGCTAGCACCCTTATCACACAGGTGTAAATTTGCACATTTTTGGGGTTACAATGTTGCTACTCAAAAAAAAAATTTGGTCGCAACTAACATTGTTGCCCTAATCGATGGAAGCGTGTACACTTAGTCATATTTGTCGTAGAGAGAGATCGCTGGGCCAGTAGAAAGTTCTAGACGCTTCAAATTTTCGATGGCGAAAATCTGCCCTGTGTAGAGTTAACAGGTAATTATTCCAAGAATAATAAACCTTCAGTGTGACTAATGTACTAAGTGAAATAATAAATAATGAAAAATACAAATAAGAACATAAAAAATAAGAAAATAAAAAATTTGCAAATATTTTTTTATACGTGAATTGAGGTTGCGTTAATAATGGGCACTGCGGCATTATCATGTACACCAGAAATTTTCCTACGTATTACATACCTTAATAATGTCTTATCATTTATTTAAAAACAAACGCGTTCAACACACAAGAGTGAAACGTTTTTTTGATCAGAAAAGTTTCATTCCAACGTTACAAAAGTCGAACTTGACTATTTACTCTATCTGTGACCAAAGATATTTCACTACAAAAACTTACCCTATAGTATATGCATTTGTAATGTTTTGTGTTCGTATATCAGTCTGATTTGACACAGTATATTTATTTTATTAATTAATTATTTGAGTATCCATTTTGTTTAATTTATTGTTGTTTCTCGTCATTTGTTCCTTTTTACAGAAATATAATAGACTCCATTTATGAATTGACTTTTATTTCCTCACCTATTTTACGTTGAAAAAAATTGAACTGTAATTTTTATTTATGGATATTTATTTATTTAATTATTTAAAAAACTTGTGCTAGACACACAGTAGTTCTATTCTGTTAGAACTCGGCTCTTATCTCACTTGCTCGTGAAATATTGAAGATGATTTTTGCTGATACGCCATTTTGATGCGTATACACTTAAAATGTTATAATTATTGTAGTCAATGTTGCATATTAGTTTCTGAGGCATAGAACCGAAAAACTGGCTGAACTGATGTTACTTTTTTTGATTATCAAGAATTCTTCGAGAGGTTTGTGCATATTTTGGTCAGACGTCGATGTGACATGTTCCATTTAATTTCCTACATTAAAAAAAACATTTTTGTGTACATTGACTTATTTTTTTTAAATAAACCTATTTACTTGGGGAAAGAACCTGCATGTGTTGAAGGAAATTCTGCCAAATGTAAATCAGTCAATACCGGTAGGGCTTTGTGCAAGCTCGTCTGGGTAGGTACCACCCACTCATTTGATATTCTACCGCAAAACAGCAGTACTTGTTATTGTTGTGTTCCGGTTTGAAGGATAAGTGAGCCAGTGTAATTACAGGCACAAGGGACATAACATCTTAGTTCCCAAAGTTGGTGGCGCATTGGTGATATAAGCGATGGTTAACATTTCTTACAATGCCAATGCCAATGCTTGGGCTGCGCACTGATAAATCAATCAGTCAGTCAGTTATTCTTTTATATATAAAATATATAATTAATCGAAAAAGTTACTATTTCAAATCATTTACAATCAAACTAATTGGTTGATAAAAAATACTGTTCGACTGTAATATAGTACAGTCACTACGTAGTAGAGATTGCACCATAACCATTAGTGAAAATTTGAGAAAGAAATATGAGTATTTGCAAGTTTTAAACATTTTTTTCTACTTTACTAAATTGTCAATAGTTTTGGTAAAAAGAAAAAGAAAATCGGTTGACAAACAGAAGCAGTTCAGAAGCTTAGCTGTTTTACGCCTGTAAATAAATAAAAAATAAAACGCATGCGTATCAAATTTATTATTTAATAGATAAATGTATTAATTTGGTTTTCGAACCATATTTTTAAGTCTTTTTTTTTCTTTGGTGTGTCTATGCTAGTTGAGTACAAAATTCTGCCAAGTCAAAGTTCGCTTTTTAAAAGCTTTTTTAAACGTCAAACGACGTCGTATACGTTATCAACTTTTTTAAGAACACGCAGTAGTAGACAAGTATTTTGAAAGCAGGACTATCCCACTCAAAATAGGTCATGGCATCAAGTATGGTCACGTTTGTTTAACTAATACAATTTACGAATTTTTATTACCCAATGATAGATTCGACGAAACATAATTACAACTGTAATTAACCCCGTTAATTGGTTTATATACGCATTATTTAAAGGATGTTAAAGTAGGTTAGCTAAAAAACAATTTATTACTGCGCGATAAGCAAATAATAAATAGAATATATAAATATTTATTCACTTTATTAGATAGCATATTTATTTGTTCAAAATAGGTACTTACATTACTAAAATGTAATATGATAATGTTCAAATGACGCAATATTTTACAGACTGATGGGCTGAACATAGATTTTACCAAATGTATTTAAAAATATTTGGAATATATTTTATAGCGCAGACAAGAAAATATTATAATTTAAAGTATTTTTTGCAAAGTATGCTTGGTGGTTGGGCTTTGTTTAAGCCAATCGGGATGGGTACCACTACTCATCATAATTTCTAGCGCAGGAATGGGTACTTAGTATTGAGATCTGATGGATGAGATAGCCAGTGTTACTACATACAAGGGACATAACATCTTAGTTACCAAGGTTGGTGGCGCATTGTTGTAAGGGGTGGTTAATTTTTATTGCAATGCCAATGTCTGTTTGTCTTATACAATATAAAAGAGATACTTAATTTAGTGAGGCGATTGGTAGCGGAGGGCTTTATTAGATATATTTTTCGAGCGTTTAGTCGAAATTTTAGGTTCTATCTGAAATAGGCTTGCATTGAATGTGAACATTAGAATATGATAACAAAACGAGCAAACATGGAGGTATTATTTTATGGAAGTATTTTCGACAGAAAGTTTGTTTTATGTGAAAGGCGAATGTTTGTGAAGCCAGCAATATGTCGAGTATCGAACATGAAACGGAAATCAGTGTATACTTAATTTTAATCCCTTTTCTGTCCAGCAAATCACATGTCCCATGTCCTATGATTAATATTTATTTTTCAAATGTATTGTTCCTGCTTTTTATTTATTTATGTAATTACTTCTGTAATTAAAAATCAAGTGACATTTTGACATCGTTACATAGTAAAGCTGTGTAACGTAAAATCATAGTATTTTTTTACATCTCGTAATAATAATATGTAACTGTATAAATAATATTTTTATTATTGTATTATTTTGTTTAATTTATAAATAAATTACAAAGTATTACTTAAAAAAATAACTGCTGGGCTAATGGCTTGGTGCTTATTCCACCACGATAGCAAATCGGATTTGTGGAAACACATGTAGTAGAATTTCAGTAAAGTTAGACACATGCAGGTTTTCTAACGATGTTTTCCTTCACTTCCGAATATGAGATGAATTATAAACACAAATTAAGTACATGAAAATTCAGTGGTGATTGCCTGGCTTGTACCCGTAATCATCGGTTAAGATTCGCGCATTTTAACAACTGGTCCTCCTCGGCTCATATCATGTCATGTCATTACATAAATACTAGATAAGTATAGAATAGGACAGAATAGAATATGCTTTATTGTACATCAAAAGAGTTACAAAAAAGTTACAAATGCAAAAAAAAAAAATGGTATGTACAAGGCGATTTAACGCTAAGAGGGCGTACTCTTCCAGGCAACCTTTAAAAGACATGATAATCAATAAAGCGATAAGGAGGTCTACAGATGATTTTACTGGTAGTAGTAGGGATTCGTGCAACCTCGTCTGGGTAGGTACCACCTACTCATCAGATATTCTACCGCAAAACTGCAGTACTTGATATTGTTGTGTTCCGTTTGGAATGTGAGTGCGCCTGAGTAATTACCGGCAAAAGGGCCATAACATCTTAGTTCCCAAGGTTGGTGGCGTATTGGCGATGTAAGCAATGGTTAACATTTCTTACAATGCCAATGTCTATGGGCATTGGTGACCACTTACCATTAGGTGGCCCATATGCTCGTCCGCCTACATATACTATAAAAAATAAATTGATCTTTATATTTCAGATTCAACTGTTTAATATTTTGTCGTAGGTACTAATTAGGTAACGTAATGAATAATAAAAATTAAATAATTCTGCTATTTAATTCTAGGGGTGGACAGTGTGGTATCGTTTATTTACACGTGGCAACAAAGGTTCTATCGAGAAAGTAGGGTAGAATAATGAAATATTTAAGTTGACCGTATCTAATGCCGGCCTGGGAAATGTAACATATGACAAATGAATACGTTATTTTAATCAATTTTAGATATATCCGTTTTATCGGTAACTAGTTTCCGCCCGCGGCTTTGCCTGTGTGTGTTAGGTACCTTATTTCTTTTTCTGTATCACTGACAATTAGTTTCAAACTGATAGCTTGAGTAGTGAATACGTGAAAGCGTAACAAACAAACAGATTCACTTTCGCATTTATAATACTAGTATTGATGAAAGTTACTATTATTATTTTTATAGACTATCAGTAAAATTAGAGACTTGCAGGTTTCCTAACGATGTTCACCATCACTGCCGAGCACCAGATGAATTATAAACACATATTAAGCATATGAAATTCAGTGGTTCTTGTCTGGGTTTGAACTCGCGATCATCGGTTAGTTTTACGCGTTTTAATCACTCGGTCATCTCGGCTATGTACTATTAAACAGTATGTACAAGTAATAGTTGAATTTCTCTTTACATAAGAAATATAACACACTTGGTGACACTTTAAATAATAATCTCCGAGTCTCGAAGAAGTTCACTAAATGCGGGTTCATTGCGTATGCGCATAGATATGCCGTCATTTTAATGTTACGCCTGGATAAGTTTGAACAAGGAATATATAAGAATTGTAATGAACTGGAAACAATATACATATAGTTTACAGTTATACTTAATGTGTAACATTTAACTATGTTATACTGCAACAATTCATGTGTGTCATGTGAATAACGTTTTGTTAATAAAAATTTATTTGAAGCTGGACCTTGTTTATATAAAAATATATATCAATGACGCGGCGTAAATTCGATTTGTAAAATTATTAAAATAAATTCTAATGGATTTTAATGTATATGTAAACATTTGTATTATTTAGGATTAACATTATATAAAGTAAATTTAACTGTACGCTCTTCCATTATTTTACTGCATCACGCTCTGATATTCTCGGTTTAAAAGCGTACAACAATAGCCACAGTTACGGCCGTCGATTTCTCTACTGCGAACAATGTTTATGTAGAAAAAAAACGGGTTCGCGCTTGGCCGGTCAAGCGCAACCGACACGGCGTGTGCGCTGTGCTCTATGCACGCCATCTTGGATGCGCGAATCGGGTTGCGCACGCGTTGTTACAGATCACATTCTATGTATATTTATGAATATTTACCCACTTATTTCTCTTATACTTAAATTGCAAGTCAAATGTAACAAAATGTTTCCCGTATCTGTGATACATTTGTAATGTTATTGTTATGTTGAAAGAGTATTTCAATGTATAAAACAAAAATGTGTTACAATTTTGTATTTCTTGATAAAGAAATAATATTTCAACAATTTTTTATACTTGTAATTTGTAAACGTCTTAATGTTTTCTAACGGTAAATTCTGGCAAATGGAAAATTGATATCACTATTTCTTTATATAGAATTATAATTTGTTTCTTTTTATCTATTTAATATAAAATACATGAGCTTATTTACTATACGACTTATTTTTTTATATATCAACGATGATTGAAAATATACGTTGCGTATTTGCGATTTTGATAACTCCATTTTTATTGAAATAACTAGAAATAGATTCCACAAATAATACAAACATAATATTACTGAACACAGGATAAAAAATAATTTTTACACCAGAAATGAAAGTCGATTACAATCATTTGTCCCTCTGGCAGTTTACGTATAAATCTAAAAATAAAATTTTATAATATCCTGGGACATTTTTCACACACGGCCATCTGATCCCAAATTAAGTTTGTACAAAGCTTGTGCTATGGAAACCAGACAACTGATATACTACATATACCATTTTTCTTTTGTAAATACCAGACTCAGGACAAACAGACATGTTCATGCACACAAATGTCCTGGGTTGGAATCGAACCCACAACCTTCAGCGTGAAAGGCAAGTATTTACCAACCACGCAAACCGGCTCGTCAAAAATTTTAATTACGTCAAAGAAAAATTTTAAAGAAAACTTAATATTTATTTTTTAAAAATAGACTTAGAATAAATAACCAATATTTAGTTTGGTGTGTAAATTTATATTTTAACATTATAACATTTTGTATTTATTGTTTTTATATAACTATACTAATGTATACTAAAGTATTGTACACAATGGGAAAATTTAATTAACATTTTCGTAAATCCAATTTAATTAAGTTTGCTTATTGAGAACTAGATTTTCTGTTTTAATCAGACGTTAAATGGAAATGGAATGATGGTAACAGTCTAAGTTTGCCATTACAATTGTGTTTGTTTATTAAAAATATTTACTTTAGTTTTATACTTTTTAATTTATAATCTACATTTCGAATTGGCGTTAGTTTGATATTTTATTTATTGTAAATAACGATTTTAACTTATTTGTAACAAATAGAAAATAGCCTTGGATTAAGAAAAACGTTTACTTGTTGAAACTTATTTTTTTTTTATTTAATTTTTTTAACAATCGACAATTATGCGACAATACTAGCTATATGACAAATATACAAAGCTTATATGTGACATAAACCGTTGTAGACGCAGTAATATTAAATAAATAATGACATTTCGATCGATTTTCTGTCGCATTTCCTTTATAAATATTTAATTTTTTTCATCTATTAACTTTATATGATGAACAAGAACTTGTAAACACGCTTGTCATGTCAATAGTATAATTTTAAAGCAGGTGAAACTGCGATGCGCAGCTGCTTGTATAATAATATTGTAAAATAAAATCTTCTCCGAAACGCGCTACTTCTTCTAGTATAAGTTTTATGTATAATGGTAAACCAAAGGCCTTATTAAAAATAAAATTACTTAATTTCGTTTTTAAAAAAGTAAGAATCCAATATTATAAAAAAACCCTATATTACCCTATATTTGTTCCTAATGTAGAATGAAAACTAAATCGTATCGGACGTTTTATTACGTAAATTGTAATTTTTTTATTAATGACTTCATAGATGATTGGTTTTCGCTCGAGGCTTCGCCCGCGTGTGAGAGAGAGGGGCAGATGTTAGGTACCCTATGTCCTTTTCTGTCAGAGAACAGGTGTACGTGTACGCAAAATTTCATGATGGTCAGTTAAATAGAAAAGATGTGAAAGCGTAACAAACTATTGTTGTTGTAACTCGAGTTTCTTTATTACTATCAATTTGAAACAGTATTTTCACAATTTTATACAGATACATACAGAGTAATAAACATATAAAATTATACATATACATATGTATGTATTCGTTAGACTAAAAGCGATAATCCTAGTAAGTGGATCCTGGCCTCAATAAAGGCTACATTGAAGCTCTAATTGTTTTCGGTAGCATGTTAGTAGGTACGTCACCATATTTGAGTTATATTTCTAATTGTTTCATTTAGCGTCTGAACGAACGTACGTTGAAGGCTTTTTGATTCGTATAAAATTCACATTCTCTTGTTTCATTCTGAACAAAGTTTTCGATTTAATTGCAAAAATGTATTTAAAAATTTGTCAATTAAAACTTCTTTATATAAATATAATATATGTAAATTCTGCTAATGTGTTTTATACAACCGAATCCATCAGGTTTTAAAATTCCTTGTTTATAAAATTCTTAAAACGTACTATTTTTATATTACACAAAACGGTGATGGTATACCTATATAATAAAACATCTTAATTATTAGATAGAAAAAAAATTCGATGGAATTAGGAGAAGGGGCCCGAGAAGTGTATTGCTTTATGATTCAGATTTTTAATATCCGAATACCCATTTGGTTTATGTAGGTAAAATCTGCTGCACGTTTTATATATTATTAATGATGATTTTGACGTTTATGGAGGCCATTCTCATCGGAAAAAGACAACTGCGTATGGTACGCATAGCCATTATACTAATTAAATGTATGCGCAAACTCAGGTGCATTCTTTATTCCCTCAAACTAAAAACACGTTGGGATGGCAATTCGTCGGTACCGGAGAGAGTTCAAGCGCATAACCGCTACGGCTCGATGTGCTTTCCGAGACACAGGAGTGTAAACACTGACACGGGGACTCCTTTCACGTTTCGGGTTGCATCGTAATTCTTGACAGTAAAAGCGTTTATTAACCTGTTTTTAAACGCTGGAAAAACGCATTACGCGTTTCCACCACGGGAACATTGGAGTATGTGGGGGTGTGGTCCAAGGCGCCGAGTGTGCCCCGAACATCGGAATACCACGAGTCATGGTTGAAATCCCTCAAAACTGACCATGCTGGAAGGACCGCTCATGCTTTTGCTCTCACACATGACTTGACCCAACTGGTTGATCAGCCCACCAGGATCCCAGACATTGATGGGCAAGCACCTTCTCTACTGGACCTTCTGCTGACTTCTCACCCGGTGGAATATCGGGTTGTGGTTCAGGCTCCTCTTGGCTCTTCGGATCACAGCCTTATATCTACCAGAGTGCCACAGGCCAAGCTGCCGCCACTAGCGGTATGCAAACGTCGCGTTTGGCACTATAAGTCGGCGGATTGGGACGGTATGCGCGATTACTATGCGTCGGTCCCTTGGAAGGAACGTTGCTTCAGTGGGAATGACCCGACAGCTAGTGCCGCTGCTGTTGCTGACGAGATCATGTTGGGAATGGAATACTACATTCCTAGCTCAGATCTCGTCAGTAGGAGTACGCGTAACCGTTTGTTCACTCGTGAATGTGCCGATGCTGTATCATCTAAGCAGGCGGCATATCGCAAGTGGATCAACGGCTGCATTAGCGGGGCATCTAACATTGACTCACTGAAAGCAAACTATAATAAAAATTCCAAGTCCTGTAGAAAGACATACACGAGAGCGGATGCACAGCGCATTGTACAGATTGGTCATGACTTGTTTCGCATCCTAGGGGCTCCCGTAGCTTCTGGCTGACCAAGTCTGTGCAAAACAATTTCTGCCAACCTTCGCTGCCACCGCTCAGAAATCATGACGGATCGCTAGCTCACAGTCCGCAAGAGCAAGCTTAAATCCTGGCAAAACTCTTTGCCGACAATTCCGTCATCGATGATTGTAGTGCGCTGCCACCTACAATACTTTCATGTGGCCATACGATGCCTGACATTAAAATCAGGCAACGTGATGTGCGTGCGGAGCTGCAATCACTTGATGTACGGAAAGCTAGCGGTCCCGATGGAATACCAGCCATAGTGCTGAAGAAGTGCGCAGCGGAGCTGTCTCCTGTGTTAACGCGCCTGTTCCAACTTTCTCTCTCTTCGGGATGTGTGCCGGAGGCTTGGAGAAGAGCTAATGTGTAAGCGGTTCCCAAAAAAGGGGACCGGTCTGACCCGGCAAATTATCGGCCAATAGCTATCACCTCAGTACTTTGTAAGGTGATGGAACGGATTTTAAACAACCAACTGATCCATTACCTAGAAGATCACTGTTTAATTAATGATCGTCAGTACGGGTTTCGACCAAAACGGTCCACAGGTGATCTTCTAGCGTATGTAACACATCTCTGGGGTGAAGCTATCGACAAGCATGGAGAATCGTTGGCTGTCAGCCTCGATATCTCCAAGGCTTTCGACAGGGTCTGGCACAGAAGTCTTCTCTCCAAGCTGCCGGCATATGGTCTGCCTGCTCAGCTATGCACCTGGATTGCCAGCTTCCTACACAAGCGTAGCCTTCGTGTTTTAGTTGATGGTTGCGCTTCACAATTCTATGTAGTGAATGCTGGGGTCCCCCAGGGATCTGTGCTATCTCCCACGCTCTTTTTTTGCATATCAATGATATGCTCTCTCTTGGGAACATATGTTGCTATGCAGACGATAGTACAGTGCATGGTGGATACCACGGACGCGCAGTGGCTGGGCGAGCGGAAATTGAGGAGAGGCGGAAGGATCTTGTCATTGAACTCGATAGGACGTTAGAGCTCATCGCCAGATGGGGCTCTGATAATCTTGTTGAGTTTAATGCCAAGAAAACACAGGTATGCGCTCTCACGGCGAAAAAGTCAACATTTTCCCCTCTTCCCTCCCTCTGTGGTACTCCGCTGGTGATGCAAAGCAAAATCGCCATGCTGGGGATTGACGTTCGCTGCGACCTTAGTCCAAGGGATTACATCGGCATAGGCTGTTATAAAAACAGCTTCACGGAAACTCGGAGTTCTGAACAAGGTGCGGCGTTTTTTCACGCCACAACAACTGTGCCTGCTGTACAAAACACAGGTACGGTCTTGCGTTGAATATTGCTCGCACCTTTGGGATGGCTCCGCTAAGTACCTACTTGAGGCCTTGGACCGGTTGCAGCGACGTGCCGTACGCATTATTGGCGACGTAAAGGTCACAAACACCCTTGAACCTTTACAATTGCGTCGTGAGATAGCAGCACTGAGCGCTTTAATTCCTGCTTCCCCCTTCCTTCTTAAGTCCACGCGAGCTGGTTCTCGATGTCACCGCCTAACTGTGACATCAATTCCATCGCGAACAAAGATATTTGGCAACTCCTTTCTTTGTCGCACTTCTAAAAAATGGAATTCCTTACCAGCTCACGTGTTCCCCTCCTCTTACAACCCGGGTTCCTTCAAACGAGGCGTGAAGAGGCATCTTGCGGGCCGGCTAGTGCAGAACGTTTTTCCCGTCTGTACTGGCCGTCGTCGCGTTTGGACTCTACTACCACTTACCATCAGGTGGAGTAGAGTAATTTGCCCTCCCGGCGAATATATATAAAAAAAAATACCCACTAAAAAACCAGCCTTTCCGTCATAACGAGGATTGCCACGGAATCTCTTGCGCATGAGCGTGAGCGAGCGTTTATTAGCCTGGCCCGGAGCTTGAAGCCGGTTAAATAAATAGCTTATTATAATTATTAATATTTTGTACATTTAATATTCTTTACGATTTAAAAAAAATGTTTCGCACTTAATATTTGTATGGTGTTAAAAATTATTAGTTGATTTTCTGTTTTTTTTTTAACTTTTAATTTATCATTATGTCTGCTTAAAATTTATATATTGCTATTTATTCGAATGCCGCCTAATGCTATATATCTCACAAAATCTAGAACGTATCAACTTGCTTTTTAAAAATTTATATAAAATGTTGATTTTGTCGGGACTTTGCGACCATTCTATAAATGTGTAATAAAAGGGTTGTTTTTTTCATTATAAAAAACATACGTTAAAGGAGAACATCTATGTATAACAATATATTTTAATAGTATAGTTATGCTGTAATGAGGCATAAGAGATTTGCATATTATTATTATTTAACTCAAGCTACTTCTAAAAATTATAATTTTTAATTATTAGATTACGAGTTACTTTCCGACTTACGCAGATAATGACCGGTCACGTTTGTTTTGGAGAATACCTGTGTAAGATCGGAAGCGAATCGATGGCGATGTGCCACCACTGTGGCGAGGACCAGGACACCGCTCAGCATACGTTGGAGGCGTGCCCCAAGTGGGGTGCGGAGAGGGAAATCCTGGTCCGTGAAGTCGGACAAGACCTGTCCATACGAGCAATCGTGTCAGCGATGCTCCAAATGGAATCGCCGTGGAAGGCCGTAGCCTCCTTCTGTGAGACCGTCATGGTCCAGAAGGATTTTGCGAAGCGGGAAAGGGAAAGGGCTGATCCTGCTCGGCGGAGACGACGTTGGCGTCGTCTCGGTCCTCTCACAGCCCCGACGCCCGGGGCTTAAAAGATAGGGCGTAAACCTGGGGCTATGGATGCCTGACGTGTCCTATTATAGACGGCCTCAGAAGGACGGCAGCCGGGATGGCCTCACGCTGCCATACGTACTAGCGAGGAGTGTGGGGGGCGAGATTACCTTCGCCTCTTGTGGAGAGCTCCGCCGAGCTACGAGCGGAACACAGCACGGGAGGGGCCGCGTATGCGTTATACCAACACGATCCCGCAGCCTCTCCGATCCGTGCCGAGGACGGCCATCGCAGTGGTTTTAGTGAGTAAGAATCCTACATAACCCGGTTCCCTCCCCAAAGGAGCCGGGTATCTTTCAGAAGGTTTCCACTGCGTGAAAAAAAAGTGTAACTACAGGCACAAGAGACATAACATCATAGTTCTCGGTTAAGGTTGATAGTGTATTAGCGGTGTATGGAATGGTTAATATTCTCATAGCGCTTATGTTTGTGGACGGTGGTAACCACTTACCATCAGGTGGCCCCAGCCCGCCGCCAACCTGTTTTATAAAAAAATAAAGTAAAAGTAAATATTTCTCTGCTGGGCAAGGCCGTCCTCTTCTCTTAAGGATAATGTTTTGAACTGACCCTACCACGATGCTTAAACACAACGAAAATCATAAACATAAATTATACTGTATTAGAACGCACAATCTTCGATCAAGACACACGAGTTCCTTCCATTGACAGACTCAGATCCCAACGGTAAAAATATGTATATAATATATATTAAGGTACCTACTACTAGCACCTAGTTCGGTAGTGGTTTATCATGGGTGTCGTAATAAAGCCGAATGCGTTCCGAACCACTGGAGATTCACAAAGAACAATAAACCATTACTACAAAGACAGTTTATTGCGTGTATCAAAACAATGCATAAGTGCTCGTACCGTGCGACGCGCCTTATGAAAACTATGATTAGTTATACGAGATTTTATAAGCGCTCCTTATCACCGTCATTATTGTACGTATTCATAAGTTTGATGAATAGGATAATTTAAGAGTAAATGCGCTGTTACGTAACAATTGCATATATAATAGAGTATTCTTTTTGTGCACGAAAAGAAAAATACAATTATTTTTTCGAATGGATTTGTTGCTGTTGCCCCAAATCACCTCGACAGCGTCACCGGGCGGGAAAATACAATTGTAAAGAACAATAATACCATTTTTTTTAATATTTAGGCTAGCGCTTCACTGTTATCACACCTGATGGAAAGTGATGATAGTCTAAATTTGAGCGCGCTTGCCTAGATGATGTCTGTTCACTCTTGACTTCAAGGTACCCTATTATATTGAAGGTGGTGTGGAAAACGGAGGTCGGGATTGGAATACCCATTCCAGACCTTAGCGGTGCGAATCAGAAACGAGGAAGCAAATCGTTTCGTACGAGTCTTAAATACGTCTATTACGTATTTATTAGAGAGCGATTATGCTTTCTAGACAACCGTTAAATAAAGTACATGATTTAGATACATTTTATTTTTATTTATCTTTGCCAAATCTAATCTAATCAAAATATTTTTTGTAATATTTTTTATCAAGAAAGTATTGTAGAAAGTAAGTTTGCTTGATGGTAGGGTTTTATGCAAGTCCGCCTGGGTAGGTATGATCCACTCATCAGATTATTGAGTTCCGGATGAAGGACGAGTGAGCCAATTTAACTACAGGCACAACGCACATAACTCCTTTAATAACAAAATTGTTAGCGCAGGGGCGATGTAAACAATGGTTGATGGATTTCTTCCATCAGAAAAATGACCACTCACCATCACTCCATTGGCTTATGGCCATTTGCTTCTTCATGAAAAAGTAGCAGCCACTCTGAGCATATTGAATCTGTTCCAATCTTAAGTCGTTGCCTGCGCCTAATTTCTTTTTATTTTATACGGTTTGCTGAACTTATATATTTTTACTAATAACAATTGTTTTGTATATATAATCTAAATTTATGTTATATTGCTAAATTTTATTAAAAACTTTATTACTTTATTATATTTTACTAAAAAAGCCCGCGGCGTTTGAAATATTCTATGGATTTACTTATAACTGTAGCCACTGTGTATAAAATGTCCTGATGTGGTCCTCCTCCCACCTATGAATCAAGGCTTTCAGGGTTAGGGCCCTGACTCGCTCAACCTCCGCCGACTCTGGACGGACGCCGCTAGACCTCATTTCCACCCGGAACCGGTGCACTTCCACCAAGCAAGCACCACCGCCTGGAGTTCCCAGGACGGATCGCTCGCGAAAAGTATCGCTGCCGTCCATGACACCGTACGGTACCCACGTATCGCTCTCACCGCTATGACTCTTTGCGGCCTCCGCAGAAGAGCTCTGTTACGAGCGGTGAGAGCATCCACCCAAATGGGTGCACCGTACAACGCCATGGAGTGTACCACGCCAGCGTATACACGCCGTCATGATGTTTCCGGCCCTCCTACATTAGGTAGGAGAACGCGAGTAAAGCCCTGGATAAAGGATTATATTACATTTCTATATAAGTATTCACGAATATTCAGCGGTGACTGAAGTAATCCTTAGAATGTAGTCAGTATTTTATTTTTTTACTTTTTAGGCAGGTAGACGAGCAAGGACTCGAGGACACCTGATGGTAAGTGGTCATCATCGCCCATTGATATTAGCGATGTAAGAAATAATAACCATTCCTTATATTGCAATTGCGCCATTAACCTGGGGAACTGAGATGTTATGTCACTTCTGCCTGTAGTTACACTGGCTCACTCACCCTTTAATCCGGAACGCAACCATACTAAGTATCGCCGCTTAGCGATTAAATATCTGATGAGTGGGAGGTACCAACCTAGACGGGCTTGCACAAAGCTCTACCACTCGGTAATTCTAACATAATCCTCCATAATCTCCGAGTTAAAGGACATCTATGAGGATTAGCTCACATTAAAAGAAGCCATGTAGTAATTTTGGTATAACTTATTAATTTTTATAAAAACATATTTCTATTTTTTACTACAACTACAAAAAAAAATCTTAGTAGTGCATTTACTATATATATCATCATCAAGTATTGAAGAAAGCTAAAAGAAAAAAGTAGTTGTAAAAAGTTGTTCATTTGTAATAAATATTAAAATAATAGTAACTAATTATACTTATTTACATTATATTAACCATTCATAACTGTTTTTGAAACAGATCACTTCCCTTTTATGTTATCAAAACACTGTTTTATCGACCTTCGCCTTTCCTTTCCGCAACCTGTCAAAACACAAAAAGTGCGCATGCGCGCGAAATTTGACATCTGTAACACCGAAACATGGATTTGTACTGTCTAACCTTACACCAAAACTGAAAAGCAATCATTTTCTGTAAGCACAGCTAAAATCTTTAGATGGACTATTTGTGGTGTTGCCCCAGAAATTATATCGATATTCTTGCTTTCCATCGGAATTTTGGAGTGTTCGGAATCTGTTTCTTCGTTGAAATTAAACAGCCGCCATAATATGGACTAAATAAACGTAATAATGAGTGTTTTTTGATATAATTTGACGCTGTGTTGTGAAATATACATTTTGAACGTAACAAGACTGAATGAACAAGAATATCAAATAGAAATGTAAACGAAGATATTATAAATAATATTCTTATTATGACATCGCGTTGCGTCTAACCTACGCGTTACAAAATCTGTGTTTAAAACTAACAATGGTTTAGAATTTAAATAAAAATCAACTTCCGATACATATCATTACTGTGCCTGTAGAATTAAAGCCCTTTTACATTGTATTTACTTTTAAATATAACGAATATTCAATAACTTTTTATAATAAATATATTAGTGACATTTATTATACGACAAACAAAGTATTATAGAAGCTATTATACAAATCAATGTGCACATCGGAGAACAGGAGTATTGGTAAGTTAATTATTTATTTACATACGGTTTTAAAATATATTATGTCCTTTAAACTAGATTTTGCCGGAATACAAATGATTTGTTATGCCTTCACGAAGACATTACCACGTATTTGCCGACACATTTCCTTAACAAAGTAATAACTTGAACAAACTCATAGGAAGCCAAACAAAGGTTTGATGGAACAACAGAAACGACTTTTCCACGTGACAGTATTAAATCACTCTTCCGAAAACGCATTCAATCTCAAGTATAAGTTACTATAATATTTATAACAGTTATTTTAAAATTTCGTTCATGTTCATTTAAGTACCCTTCCAACCTGAAATTTTTTTTTAACATAACTATATATTTGGGTATAAAGGTAGAAATATATAACTTTTAACAATCACTGTGTGATGCACTTCCGTTACGGAAGCATCATAAACTCATCATTGACTAAATTATAAGCGTTTAATTATAATAAATAATTTTAATAATATGTAATGACATTTTAAATATTCAAATTAGCCGTCTGTTAAGCTACTTGTCTTTATCTAATAAAATTGTCATTCAAATTAGTGAAATAATACTATCAAATAATATATAACCTTGACAATAATGTTTTACCTACTTAAATTATTTTTCAGTATTACCCAATATACAGCCAACGTTAGGCCGCGTTTTCATGTTTGATCGATCACTTTGGAGGCAAACAAGACCAGCTGTAACTTCAGTTAAGTCCCCAGCGAAACTCGGTCGGAATGAAGTAATAGGGCGCGGTTTGCATGCTCGATAGCAATTCAGTTTTTTTGCTCATATTGTTACTGCGATTCAGTAATAAAAAAATATAAAAAAAATATAACAAAATTCTAAAAGAGCATTTACTTACATAAAGCTTCGTATTCATGTTATTTTATTTAATGGGGAATATTTTTATTATTTTAGCAATATATTATTGTGTTTCAAATTCTTCGGAGTACACAATATGGAACAAAGAGACAAAACAATGCTCGATGCTCTTTGTGGTTAACACAAACATTGAATCCGTACCGTGGCCTTATCAAAGCAAAGCCCACCGCGCAAATTTGTCCACAAATCTTTTAATCCGTCTCCTGAAATGAGACAACAATTAATGCAAATCCTTACATATAAATATATAATCTAAATTAAAAAAGGATCATTTCAAAACTATTATTTTTTCAATAAAAAATCAGTATTACGATAAATAATAAATAATCATTTATGTATTGTATATCATAGGTAGGCGGACGGACAAATGTGCCACCCGATGGTGAGTCACCACCACCCATAGACATTGGCGCCTTAAGATATACTAATCATTCCTTATATTTCGAATGCGCTACCAACCTTAGGAACTAAGATGATATTATTCTAGTACCTGAGAATTTTCCTTGTGAACCCAGGACCTCGGGATCTGCGGCCTTATATCTTTTTTTATAGACAACAGACCAACAATCATTAACGTATATATTATTAACATAGCGGTTAAGATGCGGATGAATTAACTTGTGCTTGATTTGTGTGCGTATTTCGTGCGCGGCGTTGAACGCAATGAAAATATCACGAGTAAATATTTAATCCACCGAACCGCATTGGAGCAGCGTCCATACTCCAAACATTCTCCTCAAAATTAGACGACGCGTTTATCCAGCAGTGGATCATTTACAGGCTTTCTTTATTTACGAGTAATTAATTAATTATTAATCTATTTCGATGCTGATGTTTTACTATATATATTGTTTATTGATTTCGTTTACAACAAAACAGTTAAATGTGCTAAGAGCGGACGTGCGGGCACCGGTCCGAAACGCATCGTGAGCTGACCCAATGCACCGGTAGCGATTTCGAATTCGCTTAACGCAATACCGTAACAGAAATCAACGACCGGACAACTATTCTTTTAGGTTTTTTTTGGTTTTATTAAAATTGCAAACAAACAGAAATAACGATCGATTGCATATGTAACGTAAATTTATTATTACATAGTTATGTCAAAGTCAAAAATTTTTTATTCAATATAGAAGCGTTACACTTGCTTATTGATTGTCATAAATCTACCACCGGTTCGGAAATAAACATCTCAGACCTGAAAAGAACCGGTGAAAGAAACTCAGCATGTATAAGTGAAGTAAGTATCTGAGGACACGTGAAATTTGTTTGCGCGATCAAAAACGGGCAAGCAATTATTTTCATGTGATCATAATACATCTCATGTTCTGTTGTGTAGGAAATCATTGCGAAGAAACCTACATATGACATTAAAAATTTAGAATAGATAGCCTAGCAGTGAGACATTTAAGGGTTGTTAATTATTTTTTAAACGTATTTTGAAGAAATTTAATCGTAATTTATGTAGTTTGTAACTTGGAAAATTATCAGTGGTTATTATTGAAGATAAGACGATTAAAACCAACAATTTTTGGTCAGTTTTTTATTTTTTTATTGAGTCTATGATATTTGACAATTGAATTATTACTCGAAAACTGTTTTTTTTTAGTTTTGTTCTTTAATTTACTTTTTATTTTAATTTGCCATATATTGAATTCTTAAATATATATGTAAATTTACCTTAAAAAAAAAACAAATTTATTAGCTATGAATAAAATATGACCTCCCAATGTGCTCCGTCGATCGCTATATAATTCAGCGCGTCCGCACACAGTACAATAGATCAATGTGTGTCGGACGCGATTTCATTTCCTCTATGCGCGCGCGCTGACCCGTGGACCAATTTCCGTTGACGGTGGTTTACAGATTTCAGTTACCGATTCTCGCTTATCATTAGCATCTACGACTAATTTGAGATTATTTTGATACTGGTTACTGATTTTGTCACTGGTGGTAGAGCTTTGTGCAATTTCGTCTGGGTAGGTACCACCCACTCATCAGATATTCTACCGCAAAACAGCAGTAATTAGTTTTGCTGTGTTCCGGTTTAAAGGATGAGTGAACCAGTGTAATTACAGGCACAAGGGACATAACATCTTAGTTCCCAAGGTTAGTGGCGCATTGGCGATGTAAGCGATGATTTACATTTTTTACAATGCCAATGTCTATGGGCGTTGGTGACCACTTACTGTCAGGTGGCTAATGTGCTCGTCCGCCCATCTATAATATAAAAAAAAATTAACTATCAACGCACAGTTTATTTTGTAAGATATAAAGACGAGATCAATTTTTTAAAAGATTAATAGCAATTTTTTTTAAGAAATTACTCATATTCCTGTTTACTCTCCCATTAAGCGTACAGCTTGTGTTACAAGTGGGGGCGACAATAGCCCAAAAGGTCGGAATCGAACCGTTCGAATTTTACATCGCTAAGGTGCTCGTAAACCATTGCGCTATTGACGCTTATTAGAAACCATCGTTTTGAAACTAAGAAACAAATTTAGGTAGACAACACTCTGTAAAACATATTTTTAAATTTATGTAATATGCAGCCGAGATGGCCTAGTGGTTAGAACGCGTGATTCTTAACCGATGATCGTGGTTTCAAACCCGGGCAAGCACTACTGAATTTTCATGTGCTTAATTTGTCATCTACACATCTCGTGCTTGACGATGAAGGAAAACATCGTGAGGAAACCTGCATGTGTCTAATTTCACTGAAATTCTGCCACATGTGTATTCCACCAACCCGTATTGGAGCAGCTTGGTGGAATAAGCTCCAAACCTTCTTCTTAAAAAAAAGGAGAAGAGGCCGTAGCCCAGCAGTGGGACATTCGCAGGATGTTACTTATATGCAATCAACTTAAAGTGTAGTTCTTATAAGCACAAAAAGATAAATATCTAGTAATTTATACGTTGTCAGTTCTAGACAAATGTGTCGCGGAAATCCACTATTATACAATATTTGTGTATATTTAAATATTTCCCAACTTAAACCGTGGTGTGAAATAAGTAAAACATTATTTTGCGTCAGAAACACCAATCGATCCAATCAATTGTTATATATAGAACCTTACGACCTAGAAATATTACATAGAAATTTATCAGATTAATAAATTATTTTTATTTACTAAGCATAACATAATTTTTAACATAAGTAGGTATTATTATACTAAATCATAAGTTATCCGATTGAAAATGTAACAACAATAAAGTTAAAACATTACTTTATATTTTCTTACTTTAATGTTTTTTTATTTTAGATCGAGTTAAATAAAAGTATAAAATGTCACGGAACGCTTATAAATACGCGGTCGGTTGTACGTGTTTTCTTTTGAAAAGAAATATCTTCATAATCGGATATTATTTTAGTTGCGTGGGCGATGTGACAGTCTAAAACATTTTAATAGCGAGATATTCGTGCTACACGCAGCTATACCCATTTCGATTAATAATCGTTACGCGATTGAATTGGTCTCAGTACTGTTTGAATGCTTGACAAATGTACATCGTATGTTGCTTTCAGTTTTACACTGCTGCGGTTGTTTACATTCAATTTCCATATATGGATAGCAAATGAGTAACAGTAACAGCCTGTTAATGTCCCACTGCTGGGCTAAGGCCTCCTCTTCCTTTTGAGGAGAAGGTTCGGAGCTTATTCCACCACGCTGCTCCAATGCGGGTTGTTAGAATACACATGTGGCAGAATTTCAGTGAAATTAGACACATGCGGGTTTCCTTACGGTGTTTTCCTTAACCGTCAAGCACGAGATGAATTATAAGCACAAATTAAGCACATGAAAATTCAGTGGTGCTTGCCTGGGTTTGAACCTACGATCATCGGTTAAGATTAACGCGTTCTAACCACTGAGCCATCACAGCTGTTATACAGCAAATGAGTATTATTTATAATTAATTAAAGGCCTTCGACCATTATAGACATCGATTTTTAAAATATATACCTCTTTCTAACGTATACACATTGAAGCCCCTAAATCGGACCAATAAAAAGTTATTGAGGCTTAATGACGAGGATTTCACGAAAGTTGACGGAGCTGACATTTCCGTTCCTCGAGAAGCTGTTGGTCCTACACTTGAATTTTCTTCGATCGTTACAGATTGAAGGAATAGAAATTGCGCCTAACTTTGCGCACACTTGTAATTTATAAAATCTTGTGTGCAGTTGGCACTCTCTCCCATCACTCTTGGGAATGTCCTCCTTAAACTAACTCGGTCAGGAGGACATAATCATTATACAAATTAAATTGCATGAATTGAATATGACATTTATGAATATTAACTTATATTTATCAATTGATACTAATAATATTTGCCCGTGGCTTTGCCTGCGTGTTTGTTAGGGGGGGGGGGGCGGTAGCTGGTGTTACGTATAAAAAGTAGCCTATGTCCTTCCTCGAGGTTCAAGATTTTGTTTATACCGAATTTCATGATAATCGGTTCAATAGTTTAGCCGTGAAAGAGTGCCAGATAGACAGAGTTTATTTCGCATTAATACTCTTTATATAAATTGTACATAAATAAAAACTCAGCTATGTAAAGAAAATGAAGAACTAAAGGACTTTTCTTAGTCAATTTCTTTCTTTGGCGTCCTTCCCAGAATAAGGAATGATCAAACAAAGAATAATCTTAGATATGTTAATCGTTGCAAGTAGCGTGTGTAAGGGAGATGAGATTAAAAGGTTAATAAGTTTTTTAAGGGCTATAGGAAAAGGTCGTATGTTTAAATTGTATATATTTAGAGGCGAGGATTATTAAAACCGATTATTTCCTTATGTTTTATTGATTTACATTGTGACTAACGTTTAATGTAAATATTTAAGCGTCGCGGGACGCCTGGCAGATGTGAATATATGTAATTAATAAAAACAATAAGTATGGAGTAAAGTTAATATAAGTAAAAATCATTATTTATTACACGACTTCCCAGAAAAGGAGTGTAATATTTTTAGGGTTCATGTATGTATGTGAGTTTCTTCATTACTTAATTAATAACTTTTAAATGCCTTAGTACAGATTTGGATATATCGTTAGAATCTTTACATAATCCCGAGTGACAGCTTTTTTTTTTTTTTAAACTTACTGTCTGACTGGCAGTTTCACTGTTATTTTTTTTGGTGGCAGTGGGCATGAGGCAAAGAGATCGTGATACCGTTTGTCGTTACGGCACACGAATCGGTCTTACCCTTAAAGCATGCCAATAGATGTTTCATATTACATACGAATTTTAACATTTTAATACTAGATCCTGATTTTCAAATACGACCCTTTGCGCTAATATTGTAATTGAAAAAAAAAAACAAATGTAAATTCTATCCGTACGTACGAAAAATGTACTAGCCATGTTGGTTTTAAATTTTTCCAAGCATTATATTGTTAGCTTATATTAGCGCAACATAGGCTTCCATATACGGGATATAGGACTTCATGTTAAATAAGAATATTTTTGTGTGAACATTTTTATTTAAGCAAGCATCACTTGGAATGGAACGTTTTATTTATAGCTAAAATAACTCACTAAAACACTGTAACTCGGACATTTTATATACAGCACTGAGTTGAGATCACGCGTTTAAGTAGATTAGCATATTAAAGTATCTTGAACGCGTTCATTTTGTTTTTAATTCGTATTCGTGAAGATGTGTAGTTAATTATAAACAAAGATAAATAAAATGTTTACTGGTATAAGGTGTTGTAACTTACACCTATATCTGGGATTTGTAGAGTAACTCTGTAATTACTCAATACTCAAACTCGAAACTTAAAGCATAACGTGATATGTCAGGAAGTGATATGTGACATTGATTATGATAATTGAAAACATAAGAACGAATATGCCACGAATGATCTGTTTTTTACAATTTTCAATACAAGAGATTGTTTCATTTCGGTGTGCTATAATTCATGAACTCACTGATTTTATAACGCAATAATTGTGTATATAATAATTTTTAGTTTACAAACGTTCTTATATATTTAATTTAGCAAATTGGGCGGTTTGAACGTTTTTCCGTTTTTCTGAATTCCTGTTGTTAACTAAAATTGTCACACAAAAAGCGATACTGGTCCTATGCAGTCGAGTAAATGCAATGATATTGCGATGGTAATATCGTAGGTTCAATCCTGACCTGTCTTATTATTCCGATTTCTAAAAGATGCTTAATGCGATAATCTTTAAAGTAAAACAAACTTAATGTTATTTTTTGCTTAATCCTTTCCTTAAACTTTCATGTTAGTTAAAACGTAAAAGCTTCGTGGTAAATGCTTAAGTGCCTACATCGCGTTAAGCTACGATCGATTGAATAAAATATTTCTTTATAAAGATGTTTATCGTAAAACGTATTTATGTAAAATATTTCTATTTAAGTAGTTATTAGTTATTTGATTCGGTTTTGGTGTTTAAGTTCAAATATTGTCAAATGGTCGCGTTTCGATGTCTCTCGAACTTAATTTTGTTTCGTAGAAGGATGTATTTGTGTTCGTGAAAACTATAATAATGTTGTTTGCTTTAATATGCTTTTAAATCAGTACATTTAGTTTTGATCACTATCATAACAAATAGCAAAACTAAATAAATAAATACACATTCGTTTTATTCCTCTTACACATATTTAGTTCATTCACACACACACACGCACATTTCACAATCTATCAATACATGACATTTATTGAAGTTTTTATCAAAGTCGATTTAGCAATTTTAACTTGAAAAAAAAATAGCTTTTGTTGCATGAAGTATAAAGTATTATAGAGTGGGTAAACTAAATTGCTTGGAAGTTCTTTTTCAAACCTTTAACTTTACTTGTCAGTGTGATTATCATCATCATCACCAATTTGCCAATCACAATCTCCTGCTTGATTTGCCTTTCCTCAATTGTTCCAAAGTATTTTACTGGAGGCCACTTGTACTAATAAATGATCACATTATCGCAATCGAAGCGAAACGTAATCGTCCACTGATGATGACCGGAATAGAATCGAGAACGTTAATGAACGTTATATATTAGGGGATCTCCCTGTGCGTATGTGTAGGTCAATCTTGTGACTAAATATTAAACCACTTCGCCTAAGTACAGACATTTATTAAAATCGTATTTTAATAAGCGTTTTTTTTACCAAGGCATTTTTTTTAATTTTCCTTAACATTTTCAACTTTTGTACTTAAATAAAAAACCGATGATTATGATTAGAACATTACAAAACTTCTAAAGGTTCGCTTCCGAAGTTTTTACGAAGGAAATTCCAAAGCGTTTCGTCTTAACTTGTAATAAGGGTAGGTATGCGTGCGGCGAACGGTAACCCATACAAAAATTTGTTATAGTAATGGTCGCGCTGAGGAAACTAACTTTTATGGCATCAATTACTATATTACGTCGTTTTTATACCGCTGAACGCGCAATTACCGAGAAGTTAGTGTTTTTCGCGTGCCATATGGAATAATTGAGTGTACTACCGTGTGGCGATGTTTGTTTGTATGGAATAATAACAATTATCGAAATCTATGTTCTAATAAAGGAGAATACCGTGAGAACAATGAGTCGGTAGGTATTCTACCACATCTGTATAAAAACTTCAGATCTTAAGTTTGGTGGTAGGGCTTTGTGTAAGTCCGTCTGTTCCATACCACTCATCATATTATATTCTACAGCCAAATAGCAATTCTTAGTATTGTTGTGTTACGGTTTGAAGGATAAATGACCCAGTGTAACTAAAGGCACACGGGACATGGCCTCTTAGTTCACAAGGTTGGTGGCGCATCGGAGGTGTAAGGGATGGTAAAATTTCTTACAGTGCCGGTGCCTACTTTATAAAACAAGATTAGAGAAGGCTAATCTTTTTTTTATTATAAGTTCTAATAAAAAAGAAGTCAAACGGTTTTTGAATATTTTTTTTTTTTTATAGTATAGGAAGGCGGACGAGCATATGGGCCACCTGATGGTAAGTGGTCACCAAACGCCCTTAGACATTGGCATTGTAAGAAATGTCAACCATCGCTTATAGCCAATGCGCCACCAACCTTGGGAACTAAGATTTTATGTCCCTTGTGCCTGTAATTACACTGACTCACTCACCCTTCAAACCGGAACACAACAATATCAAGTACTGCTGTTTTGCGGTAGAATATCTGATGAGTGGGTGGTACCTACCCAGACGAGCTTGCACAAAGCCCTACCACCAGTAAATAATTTATTGTAAGACTTTTAGGAGTCGAGTATTAAAAGTCGAGATGGCCTAGTGGTTAGAACGCGTGAATCTTAACCGATGATCGTGGGTTCAAACCCGGGCAAGCACCACTGAATTTTCATGTGCTTAATTTGTGTTTATAATTCATCTCGTGCTTGACGGTGAAGGAAAACATCGTGAGGAAACCTGCATGTGTCTGATTTCATTGAAATTCTGCCACATGTGTATTCTACCAACCCGCATTGGAGCAGCGTGGTGGAATAAGCTCCAAACCTTCTCCTCAAAAAGGGAGAGGAGGCCTTAGCCCAGCAGTGGGACATTAACAGGCTGTTACTGTTACTTTTAGGAGAAGTTGTAATTACAGAACTAGCTCAGTCACATGTTTGTTATATACTACTACTACTACTACTGCTCCTACTACCACTAGCACTGCTACTTAAATCGATACGAAGTCAATACAGTCACTAAATGTAAGCAATGTACATGTGTACTATTCAACGTAAACTGTCGAACTATTGTTGAATTGACGACAGACTGAATGACTCTGTGAATAAATGGGTGAAAAAGACTAACTGCTGAGTTTCTTGCCGGTTCTTCTCGGTGGAATCTACATTCCAAACCGGAAGTAGACTTGTGATTTACTCTAAAATGACGATACAAAAGTGTCCTTAAGAGCTTACTTGAATAAAGAATTATTTGATTTGATAACTAATTGATTTGATTCGAGTCTTTTGAGAACAACGTAACAGACGTTCTTATCGTTATGTTTCTCATAGATCGCTATTATAAAAGTTATTTATTGATCTGTTACGAAATACCTACAATTATCAAACATTATTTAGACCCATGAGCCAGGCGTACAGAGTACCTCGCCCATCCACCGAACACTGTGTACATTTTAAATATTAAAACGTGTGTACTATTTTCAGTGCGCGTGTGTGTATCCACCTATGATGCATTCGTGGTACCAACAAACTCATAAAGCATACATACATATATAATAAGTACGTTCGTATAGAACGGTCGGCGCCACGGCGGCGTGTTGTGGGGCGCGGTTGCCATGACAACACCCCCACCCTTTCACCGCCCGGTGGTGGGGTGCCACCAGCTGACCCGTCGACCTACGAAGACTAACTGTCAATGCTGTAGGGTTTGGCCAGGCCTAAACTCTTTCTTTTTGTAACCTAAATTGTGAGCCCTATGAAAGGTTTAAATAGGACAAGCGAAATTATGTGAAGGTTAGCCGTCGGAATGTAAATGTATGAAAATGCTTTTTTATTCATGAAAAGATTAGCACCTGTTTTAAGTATTAAACATTTTGCACGATGGGATGACTACTGTGACGTAATGGACTATAATACATAAAATGCTATCATATATAATATAAAATAAAAACTGAGTTAAATAAAAAACAATGTAATTATTTCATCCTGCGCAGAACATTATAACGGAGAGCTTCGCGAAAAATTTGCTAATAGAAATTGCCTCTGTTAAATTTGTTTACAAAGGCTTTGGAGCGAATAACTTTTAATTAATTTTATTTGGATGCGGCGTAGGCCTTTTGCCCGCATTTAACTAGTGTTCCGCGTTATGTTCAAATTCTCTAGCTAATAGGGTAAGTGGCTTTGATTCGCTTGATAACACTTAAACTTAGCTGATTATTGTAACATCTTAACATAACCGACTGACATTGAATTGCATGTAAGTAATACCGATATTCTCAGCGTGCTTGTCCGGTTACTTCTATGGTAAATTTCGTTATAATAGTTTTAATGTTTTGTATTGATAAGGTATATATAACAAGTACACAGAGAGACACAGTTACGTTCGCATTTATGAAATTAATGTATTATGATAGGATAAATATATGGTAGTTTTTACATTGACCATTAATAAGTACATAAGTCTAATTGCTTCTATACTAAATAAATGAATTTAAATTTTGTTCAAACCTGTATTCAATGTTTATAAGTAGATACACAATCGTTGTTTTAAAACTTTTCATTCGATAACGTATCGATGTAGGTACTGTTGTATGCATTGAATTATGTATAATTCATTGTTTTTTAGTAAGCAATGTACTGTATGTATTTATTATAATTAAACAAAGGGTAACGATAACGCAACAAATTAATTGTTAGAGTGAAAGGTTGGATATAAATTCAATCTAAAATGTAAATACATTTGATTGTGTTTGAAGCCAACGGACTCGTGTGTAATTAGTCTGTGTTACTCGTAACTGTAATTATTGAATAATTGTTATGCCCATTCTAAATATACATTCATTTTCTGTGACTTACATATTATAAAAATGTTGATATGATTCTGACTATGACATCCTTTTAATTGACTTCAAATAAAGGAGTTTCTATGTGTTTTTGAATATTTTTTAATGTATATAATTAAGCGATAATTGACCATGATAACAATCCTCTTTGCTAGTTGTTGATTAAATATATATATATTTTTCCAATACATTTGGTCAAGTTACATCGAACCATGTGAATCGACAACGTTTAGAGAGATGAATTATTATTTATGAAAAACCGGAATATTAGGTAAAAGTAAGTAACAGCCTGTGAATGTCCCACTGCTGGACTAAAGCCTCCTCTCCTTTTCTCCTTTGAGGAGAAGGTTTTGGAGCTTATTCCAACACGCTGCTCCAATACGGGTTGGTGGAATACACATGTGGCAGAATTTCAGTGAAATTAGGCACATGCAGGTTTCCTCACGATGTTTTCCTTCACCGTCAAGCACGCGATGAATTATAAATACAAATTAAGCACATTTCTTTTAAAAATAAAAACATGGTATTAATAAAATGTGTAGCAAGTCAATGTTAGTATGATAATATAGTTGTGTTCATTATATTTGTTGTCGTATTCGTTCGTCTACGTCACATCAGTAAGTTAAAAGTGTAGTACTTCTACACGTCCTTATGTATGCTATGAAAATCTTCAGCTTTAGATCCTCGCTATTCACGAAAGGCCGACAAATATATAGAAATGTTTCGTGTCTACGAGCAGGTAAATGTGAATGAAAGGATGTGAAAAAGTTAAAATGACTAAGATTTTTAAAACGTAGGTACAAGTTACATTCGCTGTAGAATCGCTTTAATTAATATTATTTGAATACAAACAAAACATATTAACTGTATATATATATTATATTTAAAACCTGTTTTACTATAAAATTGCAAAGAAGAGAAAAATCGTAATGATTATTAACTTTATTGATACATTGTGAAATATATTATAATATTATTAAAAATTATCTTAAGATTTTTAAACAAGATATATCGTTACAATATTCATTATATTATACATATATATCGTTTCCATCACGATGCACAGACAACCAGAATTAAAAAGTTATTGTCCACGCGCTATAATGGTCTAGCCAATCCTGTCCTGTCCATACAAATATATATATATATATATATACAACACATTAACACATACAACACATTATGCATTATTCACACACGGCCATCTGATCCCAAACTAAGCTTGTACTATGGAAACCAGACAATTGATATACTACATATGCTACTATTCTTTTGTAAATATGAACTATCCAATGAAAATGAGATTACTAAGCCCAACCCCAAAAAGAATCACAAATATTTATACAGGGAACTAAAATCTCGATTTAAAAAAATAATCTGTTTATGAATTTTTACGAGCCGGTTGGCGTGGTTGGTAGAACACTTGTCTTTCACGCCGAAGGTTGTGGGTTCGATTCCCACCCAGGACAGACGTTTGTGTGCATGAACATGAATGCTTGTCCTGAGTCTAGGTGTAATTATCTATATAAGTATGTATTTACAAAAAAAAAAGTAGCATATGTAGTATATCAGTTGTCTGGTTTCCATAGCACAAGCTTTGTACAAGCTTAATTTGGGATCAGATGGCCGTGTGTGAAAAATGTCCCAGAATATTATTATTATTATTATTTTTATCTTGTAAAACTATGTAAAGTTAACGATTATAAATGTAATTGTATCAATAATAAAAAAAAGGAAATTTCTATGTATTTTTACAACACTAGTATTAAAAAAAAAACTTGATAATCGACAAGTTGAATCAATTCAATTTAAGTTCTTATACTATTTGGTCGCAAGTCGTAAGTCGTCTTTTGGTTACGCCTAAACATCGATACTTGGTTGTCATAGTTACGATATATTGTAAACAAAACATATTATTATATGATAAGCAATCGTATTACTCACGATTGCTTATCATATAAAATGAATAATAATAAAAAGAGTCTGTATTTAAATGTCACAGACATTTGTAAATGGCTCAACATCACTCAGGAAATTTTTTTGATGGCAATAACGGCGTTATTGTCCAGTAGTTAGAATTTGAATCGAAAATTGATAATTCAAGTAGCTACCGCTGTATTAACCGTATCAAAGATACGGGGCCCCCTAGTTACAAGGGCCCCCAAACCCGATTGAGCAAAAATTCGTAAAACGTTATACAAGTCTTACTCGAACTGTAAAAGTGTAAGCTAAATTTTACGAGAAGAAATGAAAATATTATACACATTTGAAAAATAAATTTGAATAGGTAGTATAACTCGTTAACGGTCAAGGCGTTAATATTGCGTTTAAAAAAAAAGGTCATCGGCACAGTTAAGATGAAGTGGCCCCCATCTAATTTTGATACAAGGCCCATCAACTGGTGGCAGGGCTTTGTGCAAGCTCGTCTAGGTAGGTAGCACCCACTCATCAGATATTCTACCACAAAACAGCAGTACTTGGTATTGTTGTATTCCGGTTTGAAAGGTGAGTGAGCCAGTGTAATTACAGGCACAAGGGAAATAACATCATCATAACATCAAGTTCCCAAGGTTGGCGATGTAAGCGATGGTTAACATTTCTTACAATGCTAATGTCTATGGGCTTTGGTGACCACTTACCAGGTGGTCCATATGCGCGTCCGTCTACCTATTTAATAAAAAAAATCAAGGGCAACCTACGCCCCTGAGCCCTAACATCGCTGAATTTTTATGTACTTAATTTGTGTTTATAATTTATCTCGTGTTTGGCGGTTAATAACAGCTGTATGTGCTGAGAAGCACTGCGGAATAAGCTCCAAACCTTCCATTTCTCTAAGTGGCGAAAAGCTCATCAGTGGGATATTTAAAGATTGTTACTTTACTTAATTGTAAATCTTCATAGCTTAACTGTTGGATAGTTAAGAAGCTAGTTACTAAGCTAAAGAAATTGCGAAAATCTTCTGGTAGTAAAACATTAACTTAAACATAGACTTCTTCATATAATATTTCTACTTTTATGTAAGAACCACTATTTTCATGTGTTTTATTTTTGTTTATAATTTATTCCATTCTCGTGTTAGGAAACTTAGGCGGTATGAAATATGACAAGCTTATTAACCAACTAGCATTGGAGGCAGTGGAAAATGCACAAAGCCTTCTCAAAAAGGAACGGCCTTCTCCCAACAGTGGGACATTTACATGCTGTTAATTTTTTTTTAAAGGAATTTATTTATTAACAAACGGCCATTTCATATGGAATACAAGTATCATTTTGACAATTTTAAAAAGAGTACGTTACAAATTGTATCCTCTTATCCTGCATTGCGGTTTGTTTTTTGACATTTATCATACGCGGCCCGAGCGGCCGTAACCCTAATAGGCTTTTTGGAACATTACCAGGTTACCTATATTGTAGCCGGCGAGCTACACCAGTTGGTTTAAGAGAAAATTTATGGCCAACGTGCTTTTTGTTTGAATAGTCTAACGAAAATCATAATTTTTTATTATAACAGTTATGTGTGAATGTTGAATTATTATAGAAATATGATTAGAAATAATATTCTTTAATAACGTACAATATCGTGTCTAGTTATGTAAAGTAAATAATGTTTTTAATTATTTTGTTCATTCAATATGGATCTGGATGAATAGGAATCGCAGGTTTCTATTAAAAGCTCGAAGTATTTTTAGACGTACTTATATAAATATTCCTGTTAAAAAATACAAAAACATTAATAAAATTCTTACGAGAAAAGCGCAAAGTTTTGTTTTTTCTCGCAGTCTTGTTAAGTCAGAGCATTTTTCTCTTTCGTAGATAATGTACGAAGAATTTAATAAAAGCATTGTTTTTGTATACGCTTTTTGCGTTAAATAATATTTTGTTAAATTGAAACAACATTCATCTCTTAACATATTAAAAAGTTTTATAGAACTTTCAGAAATCGGAAAATAAACACACTCTGTGTAATTGTTTCCTACGTTTTCAATAAACATGAAAATGTATGTAAAAACTTATTGAAAAAAAAAAAAACAGTTTAATAATACAAAACCTCTGTATGTAGAAATGTTTAAATTAGGAACTATTTCTATTTCTCAACGGTGTCCGACTGGCAAACATAAATCACATGGCAGTAACTTTAAAAGCTGTGAAGGCCAATTCGCAACGAATGAAATCACGGCCCGCTAAAGGCTAAAGTATATTTCACCCTTTTGACGACACATTATGTACATTTGCAGCGCGTAACGACACGGGCACGGCTCACAATTTCCATTAAGGCACGCCGAAACAGGAACGGCTCGATGTTTCACTCTTTATATCCAGATTTGAACTTTAAACCGAAGTAAATTAAGAACGAGAGTCCCCTGTGAATCGAAAGCATTTGTGTTAAAAATCATCGCCCCGTACCGCGCCCCGTGTAACACATATCGTATTAGCAAAGGACGGTATCTTACTGCAATTAGCCTCAGCTTTTTAGGAGTGCCGCTTACGTGGGCATCGTTTATTTCAATGCGATGGGAAACAAAACGACTATGAATGGAAAATCTCTTATAAAACATTTTTATAGAATTTTGTTTGAAATGAAAACGCTTAACGCGTCGTTATTCTTAGCGCCTTTCATATTCGCATAGCTTACCCATTTTAACATTTCCGTTTTTAACTATTCACTTTAATATTTTGTTTATATTTCTGTAGTAATTAGTTGAAAGGTGATTTTATTAAGAAATATATATAATAAAACTGTATTATGTTAAGCACTCATTTTTATTAAAGCAACGTTGGTGACTTTTCCTGGCTAAAATTATATAATATATAAAGGTAATGGGCACTGACTGATTATCACGCACAACAGCTTTATTACATAAGGACATGTCACCAATCCAATCAACCTGATTACCGACTGATGATATCAGTGACATAATTTTTAACACATTAGCCTTATTTAATATGTTTTTTTAAATATCTTCAAGCGAAGCTTTGACGCATATTACGTACTATTTTTTATATTGATAATTTTTAAACGCCGGACTCTAAAAGTTTGTATTTTTTAGTATTTAGTAATGAGTTTTTTTATAATGTAGGTAAACGGGCGCCCTACAAGTCACGACCACCCAAAGACATTGGCACCATAAGAAATATTATTATTTCATCGCCAATGCGTCACCAACCTTCGGAACGAAGATGTTAATTCTCTTGTGTTTGAATTTTCTCCGGCTCACTCACCCTTCCAACAGGAACAAAACAATACTAAGTATTGCTGTTTGGCGATAGAATATATAACGCGTAGGTGGAACCTACGCAGATGGGTTTGCACGTTTAAGTGCACGATAGCTCTTGAAAGAGTTCATGAATCACGTTGATAATTTTCATCTTATTATTTTGAAGCGCGGCTCTCTCAGCCTGACGTAATAAATAATATAAATTAATCAAATATTTATATATATTTACTTACATATTTTCTAAATAATGTTTATAAAAATTTCTAAGTAACTTTCTAATTTCTTAAAATGTAATAAATATATTGTATATATATATGTTAAGAGCCGAAATCCAAAATAATATGATCAAATCAAAACAGAATAGAGTCTACTTAGAAGCACGTGAGGCGAAAGGAAATTAAGCCTGCTTATCCAAGAGCATACGGCACCAGGGGGATAATTATTTATTAAAATTGTTGCCATACCAGCGAGCTGGGAGCTGTGCGACCGTTTCGCAACATGTTATTAGCTACTGTGAAATTCTCGGTTCAGAATGTAGAGTGGCCATTCCACGGGTAACAGATTGTGGGAATCGATGGTTTTTTTTTCGTTTCACACACTTTCGGACGCGTAAATGAAATTTTGTTTTCAATCCGCATTGTATATATCTAGTGTGTTAGTTCGGATTATTAATAAATACAGGTTTTTTTTTCAGAATTATTCGTGACAATTAATTGATTCGTTACAAGCCGTTTACTGTTGAAATGAAATATTTCTAATTAATTACTATACGATAAATATATTGAGTTGATATTTTTTTAAATGTGTACCTATTAATATTTATATAACTGAATTTAGATGGATTTGTGGATAAAACAATGTCTCGTTTAAATCTTTACAAGAACCGCTGGATTTTTTATATGCTAAATTTGTTTTGCCGATTAAAATCCCATTGTAATGACAGTATTCTAAATTGTTGGATTTCGAATTATCTTTCTTATCTTTAGAAGCAGATTTTTGCTTGACAAATATTTGTGGGTTATTTACAGGAAATTAATTTTTTTTATTATACCCAAAAAACAATATCAATTTTACTCTCATCTAATATTAACAATGTAAATAGCAAAAAGATATTTTACGTTTGAAACGATTAAAACAAATTAGATTTTGTTAAATTAAAATAACAAAAGCATAATCATTTAAAAAAAATTAAGATGGAACGTGTTCTATTAGTGTTGTTTGTGAAAATGAAAATTGTGTTGTATTTGATATTTTTATAATTGTTCGAAAGATTATGGTTACCGTACAGGAGGACGAGCCCCGTCATATCGTCAGTGGCCCGTTGCTTTCGTTGACGAAATATTTTCACGAGTTTATTAGCACCATCGTTTGCGACGTTTTATTGGTTTAGGTGTCGAGTATTTAATTTTAGAATGTTTACAGACAATTTTAGAATTACGAAGTTTTCAATTTGATTGGCTATGTTTATAATCGTTGTAATATGTCATTTTTATATGGATTAGCTACTTGCTCCAATTTGCACGGGTTTGCTTAAGGTATGATTCTACAATTATACACTAGTTTTCAGCCGTGGCTTCACCCAAGTATTAGGGGGCAAGCGACGGGTATAAATAAATCTATGTCCATCATTGGGATTCAAGCTTGGTATATACCAAATTTCATCAAAATCGGTTCAGTGGTATAGTCGTGAAAGTGCAACAGGCAGACAGACATACTTACTCTAAAGAAGGTGGCAGGACCTGACTGATTGCGGGAGGTATAGAGTACTCCCGGTATTGCCATACCTTTGGAGGAGACAATGTTCATCTGTGCGTTTTTAAGATATCAAAACTCTTTGCAACTTAAATCACAAAGCTTAGACTTAAGCGGCAATTTCAATATATGTTTAATGTTTCTGTGTATTTAATAGTGATACAGAGTTAAAAAATATTCAGACATTAATAGATAAGGATTATTATACAATAAAAATGGAGTTCTTATTTTTTGTTTTTCATATAGTACTCTACATTTCGTTTTGTTGAGTTGTTGTTGAAACATGATGTAGTTTTTTTTAAATTTAATTATGTAATAATGAGCAGGAAGTTCACCTGATGGAAAGTGACTACCACCGTCCATGGACATCTGCAGCACCCGAGGGTTTGCAGGTGCGTTACCGGCCTTTAAAGTTAAAGTTTTACATTCAATTTAATCCTGTATTCTATTTGTACATGACTTTACAAATAAAATCGTAACTTTTACAGGTACGGCCTTACTTATAAGCGTTGCTTAGCGCCTGATCAGTTTAACAAAGATTTCTCTCTTTCTATCAATATTGATTTGATACTCGAAAGAAGAAGACACAGGCGTTGTTCAACTAATCATCAGCTAAATAACGTTTATAAGTAAGGCCGTCTCACTCTATCGTTACTTAAATGATGAATATTTTGATTTTGCTATCAAGACGTTTTAATTCGACCAATCGAATTAATAAGCTTCATTAGTTCCAAGCAAATATGTTACCATAATTTGCAGCGTATTAGAGACAAAAGAATCCCATTTATTAACATATTTGACAAATGAAAACGGTTTCTACATTTTCGTTCCATTTGTATCCTTGTTCATGGACTAAATTCTGATTCAATACAGTATTTAGATGTAGGACGTATGATGTACTCCTGGCAATTCATCAAGGGAGTCTAGCCAAATGTGCAGGACATATTATAGGGCACAAAGTTCAATCTCTTTTCTTTCACTCGTAATGCAATGGGACGGAAAATCCAACACGATCGAAAGTATTTCAGAATGGACTAGCGATTGTAAACACTGACAACTTACGGAGTACGTACTCCGGGTAACTATTGAGAAATTCTTACACAATAACTTTTTATTTGCCCGACCCAGGGATTGAACCCGGACCCTCGGGATCTACAGTCTACCATTAAATTTAATAGTAGATACATAAACATATAATGTATATATGTTTACGAAAATGGTGAACCAGTCTGAGAAAATGTTACACGGTAAACAAATATTTTTAAGCATTATATCACATGAGTATTATATAGGATAATGATTATGTACGGCAGCTGTCTTAAAACATATTCTTTAAATAAACATTTCCTTACAGCATTAAGAAATAAAAGCCAGAAATAAAGTAAAAAAATACCGAACAAAACTGTAAAAGGATCTCAAACTCACACTATACGCGTTTTAATCTGTTTAAGTGTTGCCAGATTCGTAGGTTTTTGCTTTACAAGTTAACATTCGTACCATCGAAGCAAACAAAAGCTTAATTTTTTTTACTCGCTAGCCCAATCCATTTACTTCTGAAAATAATATTACAATGTTTACGTTTTTTGGCGTTGGTTTTAATTACGGATGATAAATTAGTTCATTTGTTGAATTCTATATGGACAGGTAAAGTAAGTCTGTAAATGTCCCATTGCTGGGTTAAGGCTCTTCTCCTTTTTGAAAAGGATTGTAGTTTATTCCATTACGCTGCTCCGATGCGCTTTCATCCGACACGCACCGGTTTCTTAACAACGTTTTTCTTCACCACCGAACACGAGATAAAATACAAAGACAAATTAAGCACACGAAAATTCAGTGGTACTTGCCTGGGTTTTAAGCCCGCAATCATCAGTTAAGATTAACATGTTCGAGCCATTGGAAATCTCGGCAATATAACTCTCGGCTATATAATCGGGAACTATAGAATTTGTAAAAACATACACTTCGAGTTAATGAACGTCATTTTGTTGCAACGATCAAAGGAAATGTGTCGTATGAACTAAGGATATATTAAATATATATGTATTAATCAATCACAAGCCCTCGTAACTCGCTTTGTTTGAAAGTTTTGTATGAATTGATGCGATTTTTGGCGCCAATGGGCGCGCCGTATGATGTCACGATGAATCATTGTTTACGAAAAGGCTCTTAGATGTAATAGGAGTTCGCTCGCTACTCGTTATATTTCAAACTACTTCTGAAAAATATGCTTATTCTTGTTATGGAATTATATTATAAAGAAGAATAAATAATTGAAGAGCCGGTTGGCGTGGTTGGTAGTATACTTGCCTTTCACACCGAAGGTTGTGGGTTCGATTCCCACCCAGGACAGACATTTGTGTGCATGAACATGTCTGTTTGTCCTGAGTCTGGATGTAATTATCTATATAAGTATGTATTTACAATAGAAAAGTAGTATATATAGTATATCAGTTGTCTGGTTTTCATAGCACAAGCTTTGTACAAGCTTAATTTGGGATCAGATGGCCGTGTGTGAAAAATGTCCCATGTTTATTTATAATAATAATATATTATTATTATAAATAAACATGATATGGTTTTTTGCTACTTATGCAGGTGTAAAAGTTTTTTTAATTATATTTATTTTATTCTATAAAATTGATAAATGATATTAATTTTTTAAAATAATTTATCGGCGATAGGTTATGTTCGATTTCGAGTAATGAGGAGTAAGGTTCCTGATTTTGTTCAGCAAAAATCTAGAATGAACAGTAACACTGTCAATTTGTGTTTCAGAGGTCATTATTCTACAAGCCATGACATGTACCGTGTATCAACAAGTTTAATCGAGTTTTTTCTTTCGTTTTATATTATATAATGGCAGCTATCACGTTTATGATCAAAAATTCAATTACAAATTTTGCTATCTTCTCGTAGCGCGATGCAAAATTTACTGAATGCCAACAATTTGGCCTCGCAACCTGGGTGTATTACATTAATTTCTAGTTGAAAGCTCAGGCATTAATTTGTGTCTAGCTCCGCAGGGAAACCACAAAATACTAGTTCCGTTGCTATTCATAATAAAACCGGTGCAAGCCGCTAAGTGCTTCAACATCTGGGCACAACGAAATACTATTACTATGACAAAGAGCCGTGAAATAGTGCCGTCGTTCAACTTGAGTTTGGCTTACGCTTTCTCGTAATAAGATTAAATAGTCCACATCGAATTCAACTTTTCGAATGCTATGACAGAGCGTTCTCGACACATTGTAAGTTATGTTTTCGTATGAAAATTTTGCCCTTTTGTTAATGTCAATCTAAATTTAACTTAAACAAACAAAGAACGTAGTAACTACAGGTGATACTTGATATTTATCAGAAAAGAGCCGTAACTTTTCAAATTCAAAAAAACTTTAAACAATAATCTTTTTTTTAATGCTTTTTTTTCTGTAAATGATATCGACACAGGAATAGAAGCTGATTTGATTTAAATTTGATTTATTATAAAATTTCTAATTCGGTAAAAATGTGATGACAAAAGTTTTAAGAAAGTTGGCGATTAGTTAAAATAATTTCGATAAGGGATATAAGTGTGGCTCAAGTTATACAGCGCGCCATAAACTAGGGTCAAACTTGTCGGCATGGATCGATACGAAGGTTTACTTCAACTACACGAAGTCCGAAGTGCGGAGTCCGGACGCACTGCCAGCCGCCGGACACATCGCGTGCCACCTTTAATACAAAAATATCGATTCTTCCACAAAGCCGCGTTACCGCAATCAATATGCCTTTCCGCCCCATGCCTAATTACGCCCACCTACGTCACTCAAACATCCGTAAAAAGCACCGTAATCACTCCGACAGTGGAACCTCCATGAATACCCACCCTGAAAAATAGCGCACACTGAATCATTCAAAGCGCACAGGAAAACGCTTCATTGTAAACGTTTTATTTAATTTTCCCTCCATTTACTTTTTATAATTTCTGCCGGGCATAAAAAACGATCCGCAGGAAGCGCGCACACAAGCAAAGCCTACTATATCGAGACGCACACATTGACAAGAACACCTGTCTCGGGAACGAAAGGTGTGCTCGCGCGTGCTGGCAAGAGATGACTATATGTAGACTCGAGAGGCGAGAGGGAGAAGTGTTATGCGCGCGCACAACGCTGGCACGCCCGCCGCGCGTCCCGCTCGCTCGTGAGCCCGCCTGAGAGCCGTCAGTCTATCGCGCGCAGAGGCAGCGCTTGTATGTGCCGCTCTTTGCTCTACCGCGACCGACACGGTGTCCGTAACTGGTGTTCGGAAAATTGTGCATGTGCGTTTTCCGACGAGAGCAGTGTGTGTGCTAGTGAGATGTGCTGTTGTTTTCTAGGTAACGGGGATTACTGTCGGATAAAGGCAACTCGATGTTATTACCGTGGTTAAAACTCATTGTAGTTTTTAATTTAACTTTTATAAATTTTTTTATCGAAAGCATTGCCGGGAAAACATTTAAATTTATTGATAGCAGTAGTTTAGGTGAACCTTCTGAAAGGTAAATATAAAAAGGCCGATATGTGTAGCTCCACAAGCGTGCAACTCTTTTACTGGTTACTTTATGACCCGTTAATTGCTCGCGCCGCTTAGATAAGCATAACAAACTACACGATATACTGCCTGTGGATACTGTGAAATATCTCTCATTGGAATCTAGATAATATAGCAAGCTTTTTGTGTACAATTGATTGTGTTAAAATAATAAAGTTTATAAAAATATAACAGTGTAGTCTATGGTATGAAAATAAACATGACCAATGTCAATTTTAGTTAATTTAATGAAAATTTTAATAATATAATCAATTGAGTATACATAAAAAATATAAGTAGAGCTGAAGTAGTAAGAAAGTTGAAACAACGACTTCTAAAAGATTAAGACATTTAAGGAATTAATACTCATTCAATTTAAATAGCTAAGTTCAGTTACGCTATTTTACATGGAAATGTTTTCTAAGAGCCGTCGCATAGATATAATTTTTATTACATATATATAATTTGTAACATTAAAGAAAATATTTCTATAATAAATTAACTAGAAATGAAAGCTACATTTACAAATACGTTAAAAACAATGCTTAGTTTAACTTTGATTAATCGCCCATCAAAATAATATCATTAATAGATTTAAAGTCAGTTTGACCCCAAACAGCGTACACCCCTAACAAATGAAATAATTGATGTCAATGAATAAAAACGATCCGAAGAATGTCAGCGTCATCATTAAATTTAAGTAGTTAAGAACGTTAGGAAAGGTTAATCGAATTAGACTTGAACATCTCATACTAAGAAATGATCGGACAGCACATTGTTTTTAACAATACAACGATCGGAAATATTAACTTTTAAAATGCTGCCACAGAGAAAAAATAATAAAGTATCCGTTACACATTGGTAGCTGAATCTTTATTTTTTTTTATAAAATTTGTGCATTGAATTCATTTTGATGTACTTATTTTAAAAACTGTTACATTTGTTACATTGTCGTGTTTCATGGCCGTTACATCAAAATATATAAATGTTCAACATTTACGGTAGATAGCCAAGTATGCTTTTCACATTATTATGTCTAGTAATAGTTTGAAAATATACATATTTTTTTTATTCAATAGTTCAAAATGCATGCGTTCGTCGAGTTAAATTATTGTCAATAGTTATAATTTTATCTGTAAATTGTACATTTATTGAATTGCTATGCTTAGTGATTAAAAAATATTCTGAAAGAAATCGTATATTTAAAAAAAAACTTCAGTGAAATGATAACCTAAGTTTAAATCAGATAGTCTAATTTAACTAATTATATATATTGGTTTAAATATTTAATATATATTTGATTTATTTTATCTGTGTTTAATTAAATTTTGATATAATTATCTTGTAAATATACGCGAAGCTCTACGTCTATTTGAAAAACAAATTATTATTTTTACTTTAGTTTGGTTTTATATATTAATATTAATAATAATAACGTAGTTAATGTTTTCGAACCAATTTAGAATATTTATTAAATTAGATCAATTGCGTAATGCTTATTCGACGTTTACCGTTACAATACATTCAATTACGTCAATAATAATAGTTATAATGATTAATTAAAAAATAAAATATATAAAACCTCTTTATATACGTCTGAAGTCTCATGCAGTTGATTATGTTGCGTCTGAATGAATGTATATAAGTATGAAAACAACACTCGTGAATATAAACTTTTGTTCTATCGTATTTATCGTTGATTAAAAGTATTTACATTTAATTATTACGCTTTCAAATTGTAAATACGTTATTTATAACAATACATAACGCACTGATGTCAGAAGTTTCGAATGAAAATTAAAAATGTTATCCAGCGAAACAGTATTCCGGCGTTATACAATTTTGTTTAATGCATTTTAATTTCACTAAGTAAATAGTAAAGAGAGAATTAAATCAAATAATTATGACGTGTTAGACGTGAACATGACGCATTGCAGGTATATAAAGTGACCAGAGAAGTTTAATTTATTATGATTTAGGTTTGTTTTTTTTTTGTATAACGTCGTATGTCGGTTCTTTTTTCAACATCGAGCATTATTATAGTTTTTTGTTGTCAATCTGTTCTCGTATACATTGTTGCCGTAATTACTGGCAAGTCCATTTGGAATAGTCACTTGTACCAAGGCCTGCTATTGTGTCGGCTTGTTGCGTCACGGAATGACAAGACCGCAGCCGAATGTCCGCGAGAGCGACTAATAGTTAGCTTGTTAAATTAATTGCTCTCAATATTTTGTTCAATGTGTGCCGTGCGTGTTATATTTCAAAAGATTTAAATACGTGCAGCTGTTATTAATTATAAAATAGACCTGCGTTGTACCATGTTGCTTAAAATTTAATGTATTTAGCACTAGTGTCATTGGTGTTAAGTACCCGTTGTATTTTTCTGTATTCCTGACAACATGTATGTGTGTGCTGAATTTCATGGTGATTGGTTCAGTTAAGACATGAAAGCGTATCGAAGCAACCAAATGAACAAACAAACACACGGACGCATTTACAATATTAGCTAAGATAACGCGTTTTTAATATTTGATTATATATGGAAATAAAACAATATTCTACTGAGTTTTCTGGTCTGGTTATTTTTAGGTCGGTGGTTTTTGTAGCTGAATTAGTGCTAGATTTTTGACAATTAATATTTAATCAATTCGAAACATTAGTCATTTTATCATCTTTGTTGTTCAGCGTATTATGCAAGTTATATCCGCAATGTCGATGCGATAGCCTACACGTGGGACTCTAAGACGAAATTAACGATATCTCATTTGTCAAAGTATGATCAGTAGATAAGGAGCTACACGGGAACAGGCGTAGTTAGCTAGTATGTTACTTACATGGATTGCATAAATCGTAAGCATACATTTTCGTAGTCGTAGTCGGGTAAAAATATTAGAAGCACATTAAGGAATATTTATATGATTTGAATGCGCCAGATAGGTGCGCCGACAAGAAATTTGTTTTGTCTGTTCCGGTAAAACGATCGAATAGCATTGATTTGCAATAAAAAATATTGCTTTGTCACGCTTTCTGCGGCCCGACCTCTTTAATAACGCAGCGATACGCATTGTTTAACGATTTAGAAACAAATTATTAAATTTGTCTATTAAACTGCAAGTTCAAAATTGAACTTAAATGAAATAGGTAATTTATTACAGATGCTGGTACACGACAATCTTAACCGATGAGTGCGGATTCAATTCCGTGGCGTTACTGAGTTTTCAAGTGCTTAATTTGTGGTTATAATTCATCTCGTGCTCGATGGGTTAAGAAAAAATCTTGTATAAACCTGTGCCGTGTGTAATGTGTGAAACATGTACAGTAAATTTTCTGTCCGAGAGAGAAAACACATGTGCCCAGCAGTGAGATATTTACTGTCAACATTAATGTAATATGTAGATTACAATCTAGATATAAACAATAACAAATAATTTCTTGCGAAATATTCATCAGTTTACAGGTGGACCGTGGGTGGTTCATACTAAGTGGGTAAATAGGTGCAATTTAGGCCACCGAAGCTTCGTCGGTCGGCCTGATTCAACACTTCGTTGTGGCAATTAGATTCAATTTGCGGCGAGCACTATGAATATGGGACTGAAACTAACAAAGGTTTATTTCTCTTCAAATTAGTCCGAAAGCGCAGAATGACGAAATTCGGTAGGAGCGCTAATATTTTGGGCGTTTTCGTAATTAGCTAGCAAAGAAAAGTCTGTTTGTTGTGTCAATACGCGTCGAACAAAGGTAGGACATTTATAATTCTATGTTTGTTTAACAGGATCTTCTCGGATTAGAATTGTCGGCGCGAGCAATATTAAATAATATTTGATCGCGAAATACTATTGTATGAGGAACCTAAATTTAGTGGGCCTCACTAATAAACGTATGAACATCTTGAGCATATATTTGCGGGTTGAAATCCAATTATAATTATAATTGGAGTAATGATTGGCGGTGAAGGAAAACGTCGTGAAGAAACTGGCATTTTCGGATAAAATTTTGTGTATTTCCCTAACCTAGAGTGGCGTGTTCGAATGAGCTCCTTCCTATTACGAAAAGAGGCTGTTGCCCAATAGCTGTAAAACATTTACAGGCTGCTACTTTTTCTCTCTTTCTGTCATTAGTGATTTGAAATTTAAAGACGAGACAAAGCATTGTGTATCTATACAACCACTGTACAAAGTATACAAAGTTTGGGGTTAGTATACCAATATGTACTAAGTGTCGGTTATGTGTTTGAATGTTTTGACTATATCTGTGAGGTTGTTTCAGTTGAAATTTCATTAAGCGAATGGTTCAATTGGTCGCGCTTAACGGTACAGTTAATTGAATGAGTTAGTTTGTGAGCCACATTTACGGAACGCTAGATATTGCCACATGTATTATTTGATATTTTGTTTCACAATAAAGTACGATACATATAGAATATTGATATTACTGACTATTTTGTGTTTTTTACAAAATGTTTATTTTAAATATACATCCATAATACTGATCTACATGGATGCTTCATACAAATAAATTAAAGGAAAGTTAAGAAGCCTTTGTCTATTCATCTTCAAAATAACTCGTAACAACCCAACGAAACTATTTCTTTGTACCTAACCTCATAGTTTTCGAATTAAACTTGCCGTGGCGCTTCGGACAGAGGTAGTTATAAATATATATATATAGTAAATGTAAATGCGTAAACATTGCTGAGATAACATTAATGAAATGATTTGAATGAATATTTATCTTTTAGAAATTCAATCAATATTTAGTGGCAAGCTGGCGGCTCGCTAATCGACTTATTTGTAAACCGGCAACGTACGGCTTCTTTCTCTCTAAACATATTGTTAGATGAATAGTATTTTATTACTATTGTATTGTTTTTAGTAATAATAATAACTAAGAATGTAATATATATATTTAAATATTCTTGCAGTCAAGTCAAGTCAAAATATATTAAGGCTTTCACAGGCACTTTTGAATCTGTCATTTTACAATTTCAATTTTAATACAAAGCTTTTACTGGTGGTAGAGCTTTGTGCAAGCTCGTCTGGGTAGGTACCACACACTCATCAGATATTCTACCGCAAAACAGCAGTACTTGGTATGGTCGTGTTTCGGTTTGAAGGGTAATTGTGCCAGTGTAATTACAGGCACAAGGAACATAACATCTCAGTTCCCAAGGTTGGTGGCGCATTGGTGATGAAAGCAATGTTTAACATTTCTTACAATGCCAATGTCTATGGGCGTTGGTGACTACTTACCATAAGGTGGCCCATATGCTCGTCCGCCTTCCTAATCTATTACAAAAAATACCTCCGGTTCGGAATGTAGATTCTACAGAGAAGAACCGACAAGAAACTCAGTGGTTAATCTTTTTCTCAAATGAAGTTCATAGCCATATACACGTACTATTCAATTTGTTTGTCCTGTATGGTTATCGGAATATGAGTGTGTGTGAGCTAACTAGCTAGTTTCCTTTACGATTGGTCGCCATGAACGAAATCAGACAGGAACGCAGTATCAATATTATAAATATTGGCATTGTTTTTATTGAACTTCATCGATACTATATATATTGGCCAATTATAAGGCAATATTTGTATATAATCAGCAGTGCTATTCTATAAGAACTCATTTAATTTCTTACCCGTGAAATGTTGACAACCGACTTATGGTGATACACCGTTTTGATGCGTGTGTTCTTGAAATTTCATAATTATTATGACCAATATCGCATATCACTTTCTGACATTTCACGACCGTTTACTTTCGAATCTGTTCTAACAGAATAGCTCTAGTGTATACATAACAATTGTGTCATATTGTTTATTTTATACGAAGTTGATATTAGTAAATATTTTCGTTGTGAATATGTTTATGGGTCTGTACATATCAAAATGTCGACGAAGTTAAAGATCTCACGGGACTTATAATGGATCGGAGCTGGAAAAGTTTTGTCCGACTTATTTCACCGCACCATAAATATAACTCTGGATTAAAGTATTCAGCGGTTAAGGAAATATCACCCCTTTGATATTTATTTGAACACTAAGAATAAGGTATTGAGTTATTGTCCCCTGGCTTGGATCCCAAAAAATATATAGGTCGCATGTACAGTGAAAAGGATGGAGGAAAAAACATTGGTTGGTCTTGCCCTCACTTATAACAATAAAAAATTTAAAAAAAAGGTCTCTAAATTAGACTCCCCCCTCCAATCTGCCGCCCTCGGCTCAAGCTTACACAGCCTGCTGGTAAATGCATTTTTTAATAAAAATTCAAACAAATAAACTCATAATACTTTTATTATTTTTTAATGGGAATCATATCATTAGATTTTTTATTAATTAGACGATATATATTGTTTCGACATTTCGAGCAAGTATTTTAATGATTTTTATTTGTAATTAAAACGAGTATGATACAAATTAAATGAAGAGATTGATATAAAATAAATACTAGACGTTTCACGCAACTCCGTTCGCATCATTTATTTTTCTTAATTTATATGCCTAGCTAGAACCTAATTTACCCTTATTTTACATTTCATTACAATTCGTTAAGTGGTTTAGTAGTGATGAGCTTACAGACAAAGAGTTGATTACGCATTTATTAAAGTAACAAAATAAAATAATTCTTTTTTTTACGACTATATGCTAATGTTACGCGAAAGCGTGTTTGTATGTTTTTCTGTTAGTTTGTTTGATACGCTTTTACGTCGTAACTACTAAACCGATCATCATGAGATTTTGCGTACACGTCAGGGGTATAAAATAGAACATAGGGTACTTAACACCTACCCCCCTACCCGCTCCTCACAACACGCGTTCGGAAACAACTACATGATATAGATAATATTTGCATTACCACTAAATAAATCATTTGTTGATTATGTTAATCGCACATACAGACGATTGAATCGCTTAATCGTTAATTACATTTAACGGCAAATTAGACACAATTACAATACAATGAAGGGAGATGAACCACATTACAATTATATGTTTGTGGGTTTTCCTATTTTAAATAAAGCTCTTTATATACTCATAGTTTGTGGGGTTCTACTTAGGCTTGATCGCCTGTTTTAGTGTCGTGTAATTTATTTCAGTATTGTTTTGATAATTATAGTACCGCTTTTTATGTATTTCTGATTAGCCAAAGGTTGACGAAGAGGATGCCTTCAGATATAAAGCCTTTTGTAGCAACTAAAATAATAATTTTGCTGTAAAGTTTTTAAATAAATAAATAAATCATATTACTCACGCTATAGATACACAGACACGATTGGTTCATCAGTAAAAATTATATAACAAATCTCCCGCCGCCTCTGCCTGTCTTTCTGTCCACGATACACTCAAAAAACTACTCAAAGGAATTTCGTACGGTTTCCACCAATGGACAGAGTGATTCATAAGGAATGTTTTTGGTTGTATAATTAAGGTTTTTGAAAATTGGTTAAAATACGAGGATAAAACTTGAAGATGTCGAAAAAAATCTCAAAACAACATAAAAACTGAAATATTTTCCTTTGTTATTGGTCCACAAAACAACGCTAATAACAAAAAAAACATGCATATTATTACAATTATTTTTGAGAAACATAAAGTAATCATAACGTTATGAAATCGATATTGAGGTTTAAGTAAACACAGACTACAATTTAGTAACAGTAAAGGTAGTTTTAGATTTAATTGCAGACATGCTGAGTGGGTTAGATATTTGCCTATCTAAATCGACTTGCTCCTCACTCTATAATGTTCGAAAGTGCTGACCGGGGAATTTCGGAGCTATCGGATAGTATGTACTTATCCGCAATTGGACCTAACTATGTATAAAAGATTTTAATCAAAGTTTAGACAAAGGCTTTAGTGGCTGATGAGTCTCATAGCCTGGTCGTGGGTATTGCACACACATAACACATGCATTTTATCATCGTTTAATAAATAAATAAAACACACACACACACACAGAAAAGTTATCAATCCTTACAGTTCACATCACAATAGCTTGATAAGAACTAATGTCCTTGTTCTCTGTTACTATTTGGTGCTAGTTTATTTGGATGTATGATTTCATCTTATGTTGTTCAAAGAACATCCTGCGCATAAATTCTGATGAGCTTCATATATTATATCGTGACCATTTCTTTATTAACTGAAAACGAGGCGTGTTCATAATAAAAATACACCAACGCTTTGTTTAGTGTTTGGAATGAAAATCATGATTTAATGTTTATTTTTGTTAGTGGAATAGTTTGCGTTCGGAAATTTTTTTAGGGAACATACCGGAAAAAGGGACGTTCTCCCTTCAAATAGGACAGAATAGTACACATATAAACAGTGACTACTGTTTATAACGAAGGATAAGTAAATGAATCTATTATATACTTGCAGCTTGTATAGTTAATATTACACCACGTATGACATAAATTTTTTGCTACAGATTATAAGTTTAAAAATGCATATAGATAATTATAATTTTGTATTTTTAATAAAAGAAAAATCACTTGTTAACAGTGCTTTGTGCAAGTCGTCTGTGTAGGCACCACCTTTTCATCACATATTCTACCGTCAAACAGAAATACTCAGTATTGTTGTGTTCCAGTTTAAAGGATGAGTGAGCCAGCTTCAAGCACAAGGGATATAACATCTTAGTTTAGTATTTAGTACCTCACAAGGTTTAATAAAATAATAATATTAAAAAACTGCCTCGAAATTTTTAAAATGGAAATTTTTTTTTTTAAGATATTTTCAAATAGCAAAAAGTAGCAAATATTGTAAAATTTTAATTTAATAAAATATTTACTTTATATGTGTTTAAAATACAAAGTTAATTATTTATTTTATTTACATACGGGTGTAGTTAATTAATTATTAAGTAGGGAACAGTTTTTGCATATTATATTACTATTTTAAAATCTTGTTCGCAGATAAAATACCGCGTAAGGTGTCGAGATGTATTCTTTTAGAGTTCTCAAGCTTTTTTGTTCACAAGTTGGTCACGTTTGAAGCAAAAAGGTGACCTTGAAACAACTGGCTGATGTTACACGTGATTTGAACGCGGTCTTATTTTTGCACGAAATTCATGTCAAAGCTAAATTTGAAAATAAACCTACGTGTATAATCTTTTATGGTTTAGCGTTTGACGCAATGGTCGATGCATTTATTGTCTTCTGCGACAGCTGGTCTAGATTCGATACCCTCATATTACAAATATTTGTATGAAACAAGCGAACGGTTTACATATCTGGGTTTGTTTTGTTTGTGTTATCTGCGTGACACAGGATGATAGATTTACACATTTTAGTGATTTTCTAACAGCTTTACTATAAACATAATTCTCGATCAATATAATTATCTTTATTTATAACACAACACTACATATACTTTAATTTTCCTTCCAAAATGCCGATAAAAAGTTCACCGACATCCAAAATGCAATTTTCACGAATATATAAAAGAATACCGTAGATTATTCAAGAACTTGATGTCGCGTCAATTTGATATCGTAGTTTTCATTGATTTGTGTTTAATACTCTTGTGGTTGGGTTAGCTTATATAGAGGTTATGTGTAAGATCTAAAATAATGTTGTGAAACGGCCTTTATCAACAATTTCAACTTCAATATTCAGCAATAATACATATAATTAATGTAGATACGTCATACGTAATCATAGTTGGTAATGATTTATTTGTAAGGTCTCGTTTCCCTGAATTAATTTTACCAACAATATAATTACGCGTCAGGTGCGTAACTAATTCAATATGACGTCATAGTTTTCAATTTAGACGATTCTAGGTGTTTACTGCGATGACTAACAATCTAAATTACCGACTAACGCCCACGTGTGTGCAATCGGCTCTGTTTGACACATTAAAATACCTTCGTCCGTTCTAAAACACCGTATAGCACCGTATTTCATTAGCCATATTAAAGAGCAGAGATCACCAATAGATGGATAGAACACGTGGATCTTAGCCGAAGATCATAGAATTAAAATCAAGAGAAATTAAGTATTTACAATCTTGAACCCGAAAATAGAAAAATAGTAAAGAAATCTGCATTTAAAATTTGACGACGAAGCTCCAAATCTGCTTCAGCCTGCAGTTCATTATTTAATGGCTGTTATTTGATGTGTCGAAACAAATTTAAATATTGATTTAAAAAGCGCTCAGGTAATAGTTGATGATGATTATTTAGTTTGACATACGCTGTTATGACGCGGATTAATTTAGGAGTTAAGTTATAATTAATTCTAAGCCTGTGGGTGGTGAATTTCATAACTTTTAATGGTTAGTTGAAAAGTTCTGACAATTTCATAGTCTACGCTCTGTTAAAATATTGAATTAATGATGCATAAACAATATAAAGTTTTGAGCATTTTTGCACAACATTTTTAACCACCGCAATCGAATTGATAACTTACTATAAAGTTATATAACTATAATTATAACTTACGATTTGTGTATCCGATCAACGTTTGGACTATTAAGCAAATAGTTGAAAATCTATTCCATAGTCAACGATGCTACCTAAATAAGTCATGATTTTCTGATATTTTTATTGTAATAATAAATGGCAATGAAAAAAAAATCAATCACGCCACCAACCACTATAGTATCGACATATGATTACATAATATGGTAGCTTTCTACTTTTCAAAGCGTGGGTGAAATATACAGGAGGGTGCTTTTCGATTTATCGATAGAGGGTGGCAAGAGGCTTCTCTTACTAATTGGAGTCTGACAGAATGTGAGGTATTTTGAATTATCATTCGGAATCTACATGCGGCCCTATCCATTCACATCGAGTTGCCTTTTATCTACCTACTCGTATTTGTGTTTAGATGTTTACAAATGTTATTATCCAAATGATATATACGAGTTTTATTTTGTTTCAGGATCGGTTTATACGCAGAACATCATCTAGTACGAATGAGAACAAAGTGCTTAAGTGCAAAATTATAAAGAAACAATCACTTATTGGCCTGTAGATAATCTTAAAATTAACAATCACAGCCAATAAATTGCAACGAGCGCGCTTGCTGCCGCGCCGTTGTCGTCAACTAAATATCTGTAGACAGTCGCGTCGCGCGCGGTTCCTTCTCCTGTCGCTGAAGCTGTCAGTGCTTGCCGGAGTCGCGCGACTCGGCCGGCACGCCCCGACATAGCCGTGGATAACCTCGGCCAAAGCCCCCTTCCGGTGAAGAGGCTGCACGAAGCGCTTCAGAGTGCGCAAGTGAAGCGCCAGCGGCTCTCCCCTCCGTATCCCGCACCCCCCGCGCCCCTTCACCCAATACACCAACTCGCCGTACACCAACATATCAAAGTGCAGCAAAGCATAGTGCAACAGAGCATCGTGCAGCAACATCAACTGAATCTGGCCCACCAGTCGTTGCAGAACCTGCAAGCGCAAAGTTTGCAAGCCGCTCAGCAAAGCCTTCAAGCGGCACAGAGTCTGCAGGCTGCTCAAGGGCTGCAATCAGCTCAGAGCCCAGCGGCTACAGGCGGCGCAGGCACGCAGCAGGCGACAGGAGCAACACAAGGCGCGCTGGTGCCGCCGCAGCAACCATCACCGCGGGCCGCTTCTCCGCAACATAAGAGCATGGAGCTTGCACTGTGCCAGAGTATGGATTCCGTCAATACCGCAACCACTGAGGAAGAGGTAAGTGGACTCAGCTTCGTTATGTTTAACTTTAACATATGTAAATATTTCAAACTATTTGCTCCACGCTATCTTTGTAATGGTTATATATCATTATTCGAACAAAAAACATTTGGCGACTAGAAATTAATTTTAATACTAAACTCTGTACTAGAATGTTCGATAAAATATAGCGACCCCCAAATTAATATATAAACATATAAGGTAGCTGTAATATTCGATATTACAAAGAATTTTATTATATACAAAATTAGTCATACTGTAAAATAGAAATAAATGTTATATTTCTTTAAACAATATAAAACATTGCATACCATCACCCATGCTTGGTTAAATAGACTATTGTACTTTGTTTCGTGTAAAACTGAACGTATCTCTTAAGCGATTTGTCATCGAACAATCGTAAAATAATACCGAAGGCGATAGCAACGACAATGGGAAAAATGCGCAGTTATACAATAAGTATTCCCTAACACAGTAAAAGGAAATTTTTCTCACAACTATTCCAGCTGAAACGAATGAGTATATAGCTTGCAGCTATTGTTACAAATTGTATCTTGCCTCTAGCAAGTAATTTTTTATTTTAATAAATGTCAATTTGAATCTTATTTATTTCAATTAATTACAATTGAAATATTTAAAGTAATTTTATAAAATATTTTTGTAGTTAATAATAATTATTAGTATACCAAAACAGCCGAACCATTGTGTTTTTATTTGTATCAATTGTGTTTTTACATCTTGAGGAAGTTGGAACAGCTACTCATAGTTCCTTTACTTTGTATAAAAAAATCGCTTTTGGTAGTTTGGATAATTTATCAGTAATGGTTTTAGAATAATCATATTTAATTTTATAATAGCAAGTGATTAAAATATGCTTTCAGTGTATTAATACAAAGCAATTTGTAAAGAAAAAATTACTTTTTAAATTTCGCAATGACGATTACATGTTTGAGATATTTTACGAGTGATTGAATAAACGTATGAAAAACGACGCGTGTACGGTGAGATGTATTGCAGTAAGCGGATCTAGATCCATGGACTCGATATTGATTATATTATAACATTTGTTAATACAAAATATTAAAGAGAAAACCCTGATTTATTTGAAGCCAGGAGAGAGCTAGTTGCAAATATCAAAATATATCATAATAAAGAATGCTCTACGAGCTTTTGAACCGTCGTGATGTGAAACATTTATTTGCGCTTGTTGGGGGTAGAACCGACTCGTATGCCGTCACGGCTAACGGCATGACGCTCTCTTGTACGCCTCCCCTCCACTTTCTACTCCTTTGTATGTACATACTTACTACTTATTGGTTTTCATTAAATATAAATTCTTTGAAAAAACATTAATTTCGATTTTTCGCCGGGCGTCTTTTATGTGTGTGTGACGACCACATATTTTAAAAGAATAATTAAAGCATTTTATTCGTATAATTATAAACATGTAATCTGTATCAATTAAAAAGGATAATGTTATTTTACTTTTGCAAAGGAATATGTGGTCAATTTCACATTATAGCATCTTTATCGATATGTCAAAAGCAGCCTTAGGGAGTCCGCTACGTTGCAGCGACGCGTCAATTCTGTCCGAGGGGGTAATTGTAATGTCTGTATGAAACAAGTATGTAATGTTATCTCATGTTGTTATATATATTTATGCGACTTGGGAACGAAACGTTTGGTATACATATTGTATTTATAAAATTGGTTTGAATATGTCGATGTTTTGTTTTTAAACACATCGCTTAGTTATTTTTTGTTATATTTATTTATTTCTGCACAGGTTTTTGCGTTGGTGCCTTTTATCCTTTTTGTATTGATCTTGTTAGGTAACATACATATTTCCTTAATTAAATTAATTGATTTATAATATTTGGTTGTGTTGCTATTTAATAATATGAGGATTTTTAGTCAAACTTCTCAGTATCTTAAAATCTCAAAATCTTATAAAGTAAAATTATAATTTTAAGGTATAGATAAAAACTTTCGGATTTAACATATATGTGGGATAGTGAGGGATTTGGTTTTATTGGAATAACTTCCCATTGGATTATGTGAAAATAAGTGCATCATGTGCGGTTGTCTATTCGCCATTCAGAATTGTCACCGCCGCCGAAGTCAGTATCGTCATACGTCATTATCATCATTAAGATAAAATACCTAAATACCTGGTAAAATATATATCTTAAAATAATACATCATCGCAATTTAAGATGAATTTAATGGAAATAATATCAATGTACCGTTTGAGCTAACATCTAACGTACAATTATTTTAAAACGTATTCGAGTGAAATAGAAATCGCATCTGTAGTGAAGTTAAGAGGAAAAGCGATGGAAGCCTTAAAGAAATAGCGATAAATTCCTCAACGTAAACCGCTCGCAGGCGAGAAGTGGGCAGCGGTTGTGTTAGCGAGACAAATAGAGTGGATGTCGTTTGCCTCGTCTGGGCCCTCGTGCGGGGAGCTTTATAAATTGATTGCTTTCCACTGTGTTGTTTTAGCCTTTGATATAAAAATCTCCGAATAAATGACCGAATGCAACGATTTTGTGATACAATATTTTTATATCGTATTTTATATATAAAATTTTCGTTCTATTTATAAATCGTTTCAAATTTACTTAGAATTTAACTGACGTAATACATATATAAACCGAGATTCACTTTTAATTTTAGAATGTAAATGATATTAAATCTATGTTAAAGAAGAACACACTTATTTCCTGTAATATTATAAATATAATATATATATATATAAAATGCAGTTATGATTATATAAACTAGTCCAGTATAAGTTACAACATTTCTCGTTCGCTAAACCTCTTACGACGTACATTACGACATCGTATCATGTGTGTACAGCGATACTTTTAAAATTATATCACTATTTAACTGTTTATAAAACACAACTGTGTTCTGGCTTACAATTAAATGTAAAACATACGTTATAACCGAATAGACAACGCTCTGACCGCAAACAATATTAGGTCTAAAATAATAATTAACTCGGTATTAATTGCGTTACATTGTCCGTTAACGTGTTTTGGAAGTTTATGTATCTTGCTTTGATGTGAATTCATGCACTAAGCGAAGGGAACGATTATGGACAAGACCCTTTGCTAACATAGCGTACGTGCAATCATCCAGGCGGCTGCCTACATAGTACTAAGTTATGGCACTCGGGAATAATCCTTTATTCATATTAGCTTATATTAACCTTATTCAACGCTTTGTTCCACCGAACCTTTGTAAATGTTTAAATATGTATCATTATAACGACATTACTAATGAATACATATCTCTAACAGTAAATGAGGGAATGTTTTTCTAGTAATGCCTAACTGAAACTAATAAACGAATATACATAAAACTTATACCAGACGATGCAGCACAATCGACTTTCTAATGGACCTTTTTTGATGAGAAGATTTGGAGCTTATACCAGGCTGCTCCGATGTGAGTTGGTTATACGTGATAGATTTTCATCTGCCACATGCAGGTTTCCTCATGTTTTCTTTCAACGCCGAGCACGAAATGAATTATAAATACAAATTAGGCACATATAAATGAATGAACCATCACCGTTGTAACCAATGGACCATCGCGGCTCATAAAATAATAATCATAGATAAACAAATAGTAGCAAAGTAAATTAAATATCTAATCAGGTTTTGGGACGAAATATGCATTTTTTCTGTATAATTTCTTATATAATCCGTTAAAGTATATATGTGCTTTTCTCCGTTCCTAGAATGATGCTAGAAAGTTATTACATTTATTGCCTATCATGGTTTGAGGGAAAGTACGCGTCGCGTTTATCAATTATATAGAGTAAAGATAGTGGTCGAGTATAATTTATGTTTAGAAGTATCTTGGTTGTGCATTGAAGCAACTTTCCAACGCTAACACTTGAATTATGTCGAAAGTGACCACAACTAGAGTGGAATTTAATCGTCATTAGCCAATAATTGGTTATTTCTTAATTTGTTATATCCGTGTTTATAAATTTTTACGTAAAATTAAACAACTTTAAGTAATGTTTTGAATGTTACTTAATGTCAGATTTTTATTTAATTATCTCTATTGACACAGATGATTGAATTTGTGGATCGTAAATAAATATTTCTGTTTCAAATCCGAGCAAGTTTTCTTGTGCTCAATTTGTGTTTATATTTCTAGTCGTGCGTAGTATAGAAAAACATCTTAAGATAACCTGGTTGTCTCGGATACAATTTGCACTTGTATATCTAGCAACCTGCTTTGGGACAGCATGATGTGAAATGCTGCAAAATCTTCCCCTTCGCTTAACGATGGGACGCTACGCTGTTTCTGTTGCCTTTTATGAACTTAAATAATAATAATAATAAATTTTTAATAAGATCTGCAAATTGATGGCCATTGAGAGTATTTTTGATACATTTTTGTTTAATTTATTTTGTAAACTTTCATGGTTTAAATATGATACAACTATAGAGACAGACTGTCAGCAAAACATTTGATAACAATGTGTACAACAAGATGACCATGAATTAAATCAATTTAAAAACTTCGATACCATTGTACGCCCGCATGTAAAAGACAAGCGAACGATTAAGATTTGATCATGGCTTACCAAACTTGTTAAGTATTCTTTTATTATCTAAACGTAAATCTTCGTTAGCGAATAACATCGTCGAAATTTAAACGTGTGTGAACAATTGTGGGAGTTGAAATAATATTTCGGAACCTCCAATGTAAATTGTGTTTTGGTCTAGACACTACAATTTGTAAGTTCGGATTGAATAACTAAACAGCTACCCGCTTTGTATTACTTAATATATTACTTTCGTCAAAATTCAGAATTTTGTTCGCTCCGAATTTATAAGTCGCTGGAATGAAATATGTACATTGTACATACATGACTTGTAAGTGCGTATTCTAGATCGTTTTTGTTCTGGTGTATTTTTTTTAATTAGTTTATTAGTATTTGAGTGATATCTTAGTTTAAAATCACGTAACGAAAAATTTCATGTCACCGTACCGTAACTTTTAAATATTTGGAACATAGAATTCAATTTACATAAAACGTAATCTAAATAAGATTAAGTGTTTTTATGATCGAACTGAAATTGGTCCGTTGTATTAAAAACAACCTTAGCGGATAAAACAGTCATTGTATTGTCGTTACATTATGAATGACCTATTTATTAAGTCAGCCCTTAGCATAGTCCATAGTACATACAATATTGTAGCGGTAAAATATTGTAGTAAAGTAGATAATAACCGGTTCAACGTGAAAGGCAGGGGTGCGTGCCGACTGCCGAGACGGGCGCGGCCCGGCGCCGCCGGGTCTGGCGCCGACTGGCTCTATATCGTCGGTAACGTCACTTAATGTTTTCGCATTAATTTTTCACTTGTATATAGAATTATAGATTGTGTTGCGTTGCTTAATGTTCAACGGTTTTTAAAGGATAGTGCTTTAGTGTTGCAAAGATGTATATACGGTGATGATTTGAAAAACAAAATCTTTTTTACATTTTTAACATTTGAATTAATAATTAAGTGATCTGATTTAAGTAATTAATAGAAAATACATAAATAAAAATTTTGTTACTTAATATAGCTTACTTATGTTTTTTCAAGTGAATATCTTTGGACTTAATGAAATTACAAACTCAGGATCAAATATAAGTAACGTTTCAGAGGCAAAAAGATAATATGAGGATTTTTTAAAGCAAATATATTTTAGGTAGATATACTACCTATAATGAACATAGGTAAAAATAGTACATAATCCTATTTGAAATAATGAGACAGCCTTATAAATCAATACTTTAATATAATCAGTACCGAGCCAAGTTATCTCTCCGCCCCCTTTGGCAAATATATAATAACGCACGCACATACGCCTTTCTTCAATGCGTTTATTCAAAAATCTTGTTGTATCTCTAAAACTATTCGTCCAAATTGCAAAAGTTAAACAGCAATTTTTGTTTACAGAATATTCATATCTGTTTTGTTAGATTAATTAAATTAAAGTTATCGATTATTTTGACGTCTTTTTTTAAATTAAAATCGTTAAGTTTCTATACAGTTGTATTATTTTCTTTAGATATTTTGGCAACCAGCAAAACTTCCATACAAAGTTTTGTTGTTTCTTTTATTTTGGCAGCTTTCGCTTTAAAATCGCCCGGAGTCCGGTTCATAGGTATTACATAACCTACCGCCTGATCAAAACAATAAACAATTATATAAATAATAATATTAGTAATGTAATTATTTGAGTAAGACCCTACTTGAATAAAATTTGTTGTGTTTATACGGTGATAGGTTTTTATTGATATGAATATTTTAGTATATAATAATAAAATACTATCAATTGATGCTAGCTAAAGCGTTTCCGGTAATATTATCCTCGAGTGTTATTTAGATGTCAACCGATTACCCGTCGGGCGATCGTCTAATCGATCGGGCAACTGGTCACGTGAATCGACTAAAGGCCCGCGCAGACAGCACCTGTAAGGCTTCCTGAAACCTTTAACGACTTTTGTTTTAGTTTGTTCACAGTTTGCGATACTTTTTGCAATCGTTTCACTTATTTAACCCTTCGTTATCGTGGCGTGTAAGGTTTTAACGTCGAAATCTTTCTTTGTTATTGTATATTATTGAAGAATTGTTTGCCTACTTAATATTGTGTGTGTACTTTAGTATTTTTTGTGCGTATTTAATTATTCGAATGTTTGATCAAACATTGGCCTTATGAAGATGAAACAGAGTTGGTTAGTAGTTGCGCAAGGCCATGCATGAAATGTTTCTTGCGAGTTCGCCAATCTTTCCGAATTGATCAGGAAAAGATTTATCGCACAAGAAAGACCTCAGCTTAACCCGTCCGAACGCAATCCAATGTACCTCTCCATGTATCCATGTCGTATATAAAACGGCGGTAAGACAAATGTTTCGTTAAAATTTATATATATAAACAAAAAAAGGATAAAAAAAAAAAGAGACTGTATGTTCCAAACTTAATATAAAATGCTTTCAATAACAGATAAAAAACAATTAATGTTTTATTAAAAGAAACGATCCGTGAACTCGAATTAAATTTATTTTTTCGGTAGGAATCGGAACAATATTGACACAAGGAAAAAAATACAAATAATGACCTAACTAGAACTTAAGTTGATGTATATACTTGATATTTATAAATACTATCTACATAAATGAAATCACATATATATTAAATAATAACAAGTATTTGATTTAGATTTATTATAATAAGTATATAAATATATGCGTAGATTTGTTTGTTATATACATATTTATAGCGGTAGATATTTTATTAATAAGTTGAAAGAAAATTAATTCATTTTTACTTTTTCCGACATCTTTAACAATCATCGTCAATTATCAGCGAATTAACACAAAATTTCAATCAATTATGTACCTAAAACATAAATCACTCCGTTCATAGGTGAAAACTTTATGAAAATCCGCTCTGTAGTTTTCGAGTTTATCGCGTTCAAACAGACAGAGAGAAGGACGTGGGGGGGGGGCGTTTTTTTATAATATGTATTGATTGAGAAGTTTAAACTTTAATGAAAATCGTTTAATTAAATCCGCGATTACAACGTCCAAAATCTGAAAACATGATAACACGAAAACTTCTCTGAAATCGTTGAGAAGATTATTACATCACTCGAACTCGATTGAAGATATTCTTCGAACGAATCTAAGAGAAGAATTCTCGAAGAGTGGAATATAGACACCTCGCCCGTTCCAACAGTTTGTCCATCTAATTTGTTCGACGGCGCTCGACTGTAAAAACAAATAGCCCGTCGCGCGTTTCCCCCTTCCGAACAAAGGAGGCAGATATATTTTGATAAAACGTTGTAAAAAAGGACAAACGTTTGATAAAACAACGTTTCTTAAAAAAAACTGCAGATTTTTTTTAAGTATGCCAATCAATAAATATAAATATTGTTACAAAATATAAACAAGAGCATATTAGTCAGCACAAGATTATATAGATGTAATATAGATGTGAATTTCTTTGTATTTTATTGACAGCTATGTAATTTAATTTTTGGAAAGAGTAACTTAAACTTTTTGTCTATATTTTGAATAGTGGTTGCTTTAAATTTGAAATAATCTTGTAAAACGACAATACAAATGCTTGCAAAGGCCAACTTGAATGAAGTATATTATAACCTTGTGATTTGGCTTTGAATTTCGTAAACGATAATTGGTTAAGTTCAATCTTTTGTTTTAATCTGAATCTTATTTGTCTGATTGTGTACAGGTCTCATTGTAATTATAAATCTCGCTTCGTTTAATATCTCGCTTAAGGTTACTTGTTGCGAAGTTTTAATTGAATTTGTTTGTCGATTTTGACTTTTTTAACAAATCGGGAGCGTGTTGCAGCTAGAAAATATTTCTAGTTAACGCTTTACAGGGTCTCGTTCATAAACCTGTCATAAGGTTTATTATAAAAATTATTTTACTTAGGAAATTTAAACTCTCGAACATTTTTATTATAAGTATAAGAATATCAAAATAATAAAACTTTTAATTTAAAAACAAAAACAAAGTGTCGGCAAGTACTTATGTAATATCGATATTATTTATATTTAAAATATTGTTTTCTCAAGTACTCTTAAAATCACTTTTGAATGAACATGTTAGTTTTAATTTAAATGTAAAAGTATCATCGGCTTAGAATGTAGATTCTACTGACGGGAACCGGCCAGACACTCGGTAGGTACTCTTGTCCACCAATGTACATAATTATATTAAATGAACACTATTTAATATAATATATATTATTTAGAAATAAACCATGTTCATATATTTTTTTAGCTATGTTATGTTACATTAATAATCTGTTTACATAAATAACGAGTAACCATAATTATTTATACAACCCAAGTCAAAGATCCATCATTAAAATTATTCATGTTAATGGAGTCGTGCTTCGCTGCCATTATCGGTCCCCTTCTGGTCTCCTGTCAGCACGACCGTGAATTCAGCCTCTTTAACCTGGCTCATACGATTTTATGCCTCCATTAAATACCGGCCAAGTGCAACTTGCACGTCAAGTCGGGGTTTTTTTCATTGCCAGAATTATAGAAGAAAATTGCTTTTACATGGTTTTTCTTAAGTACATAACATTTGTAATGTTACAATAGAAGTTTCTGGATCATTATAATTCAATATCCGTTTAACTTGGTCTGTTATATATGAAACAAGAAATATATATAGTTTGTTTAAGTGTTCCTCTCTGTCTTGTATTGTGAGTTTTCTTTCCCTCCAGCAAGTGGAAACTAAAGATCGAGTTTCTTTAACCATTTTTCGTAACGATTCTACAAAATGACTTGCAATTTGTTTCCTATATTTTCTTAACGTTAAGTTCTCACACATGCAATGCTAGACAAACTCACGCTCAAACCCACACACAGAAAAACAAATATATAATCTTGTAAAAAACGAGATAACAAAAATCTTATATCATAATTATAAGTTAAAAATAGATGATTAAAGCTATATCTTAAATTAAACAGAAATTCTATGTTAAAACAGTAAGGAGATGTAGAATGTTGTTCTATGTTATCGTTCATGAGTTATATGATGGAGCCGCGGTGGCTCACGGCTCAGATCGTACCGTAGATAGCGGGTTCAAAAACGACTAAGTTATCATGTGCTTAAAAAGTGTTTATTCATCTTGAACGAAAACATTGCGCAACACCCGTGTATGTCCAACGATATTCTATCAAAAATTCAAAAGTGTATCCTACCGCATCAGGGCAGCGTGGTGAATTAAGCTCCAAAACCGATTAAGTGGAACAGTCGGACATTTACAGCTTTAAATTATGTTTATATTATCATTTGTATTCAAACAAAATATAATATCATGCAATTTGCATGACCATGCAACACTGACGTCATAGTTGCCGAATACGAAATAATATTTATTCGTTTCAACGCTTTTGTTTATGCATTTGTAAGCCAACAGAATGATCGAAATGAACGTGGCACGTCTGCTAAGCTTAGGAAACGGCAATATCGGCTTAAACTGTGAACAATGGAATGGACGCAGGCTCAGTCAATAACTGTTGCTTGGTTCCTCTATCGCTTTGCACCTCGGATTACCAGTGGCTCGTGTAAACAGATACTTCAGTTCTGTCGCATCTTCAGAGCTGTCGGGCGATTGGAATTTATGACTATGTCATTAGTGATGAAAGGAATTCTATTAAGTAGCTATTTTTACCGCGAAATTACTTAATAATAATAATAATAAATGGTTATTTTAGCTAGTCTACCTATATATGTATGATCGCATAATTTGAAATGTCAGATGATGATGTCGTCTCTTAATACAGCGTATTATTGAAATTTGATTTATTAAGAGTTAGTTAATAACTTTATATAACAATTTTAAAGTCATACACAACTCAAGGTGTATCGTCGTTTTACAGGTGTAAACAATTTTTGTGTTAAACAAAACTACGCACGCACTAAAAGTTGAGATTGTTATGCAAACTGGAAATAAAAACGCACGCACATCAAATATATCTTAAATCAAAAGAATAGAGAAGATTACACCAAAGGCGTACACGGACAACACGTCGCTGGAGTTTTGAATATTTGAGAAAAAATCTAAAACTCATTGGAGTGGTTACAATGAATAGGTTATATACATATATGTATGTATACTTTTAAGAGTATTTTTGAGTCTTAAATTTATATTTTTTTGTAAGTCAAATAGTGTGCAACCAATTTGAGCTATCATAAAACAAACTGCTTTTATTGTGTACTAGAGGTCTTGGTATGGATGTGAAGTAATTAAGAGTAGTCGTTGTAGGTATTTATTGTGCATTGTGTAAGTACTTTGGACCCCAGCCAAGCAGATTTAAAGCTTCGAGCATCGCGCTAATGTATTAAGTCGCTAATATTAAAATTATAACAAATTCGCCGGAGAATGAACCGATACTTGGAATCTGGTCTGTCTAGGTATCTGCCTCTCACTAATTATTATATTATATTTTGCAAGGCTGCTTAACGATGGATTAACTGGTGAGTCAATGTAAAGAGTATGTAAACGATTATATCTTTTAGGAATGACTATCGGACGCCCGCTCGAAAAATTCGTAAAATGAATTTAAAATAGGCAACAAAATATGTTTGAGATCTGAAATGAGCGCTTAAATATCCTGTAGTATCTCGAATAAACGAAAAAGAGCGAACAATGTCGACTGGGAACGAATGAACCGTACTATTATACGAAATGCAAGACGAAAAACGGGGCCCGCATTGTGAGTGGAAAATCGAACTCGAATGTCGCGAGACGAAAGGCTCTTTGTGCACAATCAATGGGCCCTCGATTGCTGATAACTTTCTTTGCAGTCTAGAAGTTTGAGTTGGAAGTTGGCGGAGTATCCGTTTTAGTATGAGCCCTCCACTTGCGAGTAGTTTCTAATAATGAAACCGAATCAGATATAGCAATAAATGTGTCGATTATTTTCTACTCCTCGCTGAATGGTCCTCATTAAAAATGGAATTAGCTGTATTGTTATCGTTTCGAATTTCGAAAAGATAATATCTTTATTTAAAATGTAAGTCACGTTTATAATTTCTTTGAGTAACATCTTCCAGAACTTTTCGATTTCAATTATTAAAATAAACTTCGCGGTTGGGATAAAGGTTTCGCAATGTAAATTTGTCTTCTTTCACAAACAGCATTGTAGACGTTTATATTTTTATTGAAATTTCATAGATTCATTTTTTTTTTTTTATATTCGCCGGGAGGGCAAATGACTCTACTCCACCTGATGGTAAGTGGTAGTAGAGTCCAAACGCGACGACGGCCAGTACAGACGGGAAAAACGTTCTGCACTAGCCGCCTTCGCCTTGCCGGCCCGCAAGATGCCTCTTCACGCCTCGTTTGAAGGAACCCGGGTTGTAAGAGGAGGGGAACACGTTTGGAAGTGCGACAAAGAAAGGAGTTGCCAAATTTCTTTGTTCGCGATGGAATTGATGTCACAGTTAGGCGGTGACATCGAGAACCAGCTCGCGCGGACTTAAGAAGGAAGGGGGAAGCAGGAATTAGAGAGAATAATTCCTCAGAGCACTCGCCGTGATACAGTCGATAGAAAGCGCTCAGTGCTGCTATCTCACGACGCAATTGTAAAGGTTCAAGGGTGTTTGTGACCTTTACGTCGCCAATAATGCGTACGGCACGTCGTCATTATTTGCCTTTGTTATTTTTCCCTCCTTTTAATTCGGTTTGATATTTGTTAATAACATATATGGATTTGTGTTTTTATTATCTTACTACAAGAAAGTGAATTTGAAAAGCGAAAAATAAGCTTAAGCATGCTATCGCTTTATTTGGTACCACACTTGTCTCATAACATCGTTGTTCCACGTTGCCATGCTCGCAGCGTAGTTCTTACTGAAAGCTTAATGACGACGCTGACATGGAGCATTAACAAAGATAATAATTCACAATGTCAACATTACTGCAGAAATTAAGATGTAGCATCGCAGCGGTCACGTACGGGGTCGACTTGTTTGAAATACGAAGGAGCTCATCGGTCTGGCTCGTTAAGCGTCGGAGCGTGCTTTTATTACAGCAAAGCGTGCGCCGCGCGCGGGCGACACTTGAATATTAAATCGCCGACTCTAGGTCATGCATATTGCCCCGTACCCGATTGTAATCGAGCGTAGTGATGAACGTCACGCACGATTCGATTCTCGCCACGTCGGACGTCGAGCGCAATTTGTCCTGGTGAGTTATTTCATATCGCGTGATGTAAGTGAGATCTCATCGATTTGTTGTAGGTGGATCGAATAATGTCAACGGACATAGTAAACATTGAAAATGTTTTCCCTATCACATCGCATTTGTTTTTGATTTGAGGTATCTGTTTATTTGAAATTCATAAAAATGCAGCAATATAAACTGCTGCATTTTTTTGTTGCAATGTATTAAGATGTGTATTTAAATCAAAACAATATTAACAATAAACAAAAGCGCGTCTTTATCGATTGACAACAGATGAAATGTAACATAAGCGAAGTGATTTTGTTAACACATTATATAGCGTTGCAAGAATTTACAACGGCTGTTATAATGTGTTCCGTAGAGTGTACGACGGGCAAGATAATTACATGCGATGTAATTACGAAGTGTGCCAATGGTCGGTCCCTGACTGCCTGCTTCAGCACTATTGGATAGATATTTGATCGGTTTATGCGGTCAATTTGGTCTGTGCTATGCGTGAGACCTACATACACAATCGACGAGGCCTCTTGCCTATATGCGTTATTGACGATGATCCAATATGCGGCTTGGGTAGTTATGATTAACATATTGATTATTAAGTACGGAGTGAACCGTTTCTTGTACATTTATGTACGTATGTATATTTATAATTTTATATGATTTGAATCATCAATATTCAATATATATCAATACATAGAACGTGATAATATATAATAATATATATATACCTATAAAAGGCAATGTGCAAATGCACAAGTTTATACATGTGATATATACACACTTGACTTTGTCGTAACTGTTTCTTGTTGTAGATAAAATATTTTGAGACCTTTCTAATTTAGTGTCGCGTCACGCTAAAATTTAAACTTCAATTTTTTGTTTAGGTTTTCACGGTGAGTGCTCATTACTGTATAATATTTATTAGAAATGGTGTAATGAAATAATTGACTATTATGGTTTCCAATTATTTCAGAATGTCATTAACAATTTCCTTTTAAATTCAAAATAGATGTTCCGTTTGTGGAACAGCTATTTGTGGAGTCTTAATAACTGTACAATTGTGTAATAATTAAATAAAAAAATCTTTACATAAAATTTATTAATACAATATGGTGTACAAAGCAATATACATTATTTTTGTCACATTTCAACATTGTAATGTTAATACGTTCGTTATGGGGGTTGATATCCAAAATCCGTTCTAGAGTTTCATTCTCACGTACCAATAACAAAGCTGATTAAGTTGTCATGTTATTGCATTATGGAAGATTTACTTTTAAGGTCATCAGTCATATCCAGGGTCCAAAGATAAAAAATTCTCCTTGACAGTATTATAAGCTAGCAATAAAAAGATTTAAAAATTTACTACACATATGATGATGAATTCTTCATCACCAGCGTGTGTGCACATATATGGCCTGGTATGCACATACCAGGTGCACCATATTCTCTCATTCCGGACACATCACCTTGATGTAAATACATTTATCACATAAAAATCCAATAGTGTTAGCTTGAATTTGAAGTTTTCTATAAAATAAAAAGGTAAGTAACAGGCTTATATCTCACTGTTAAGCTAAGGCCTCCTCTCCCTTTGAGGAAAAGTTTAGAAGTTTATTCCACCACGGTGCTCCAATGCAGGTTAATTAGACGTTTTTGTCTACTCATCAGTCGTAGATACAGCTGTATTCATTTACTATTTTACAATTAATTGGTGGTAACGCTTTGTGCAAACCCGTCAAAGTAGGTAGCACTCATGCATTACTTATTCTACCGCAAACTGCAATAGTTAGTAGTGTTGTGTTCCGGTTTGCAGGGTGAGTCAGAGTAACTTCAGGCACAAGTGATTGTATATATCATTTTTGTATTCAAGATTCGCGTCAATTAAGGGATGGTTAATATTTCTAAATACAGTGCCAAGGTTTTTAGGAGGTGGAGACCGTTCGCCAGACTTAAAGTACCTAATAAAATCGGAACGCTAAATATTCGTTTAATCTTTTTATTTTTTTTTTTAACAAAGAAAGTAGATCTTTTCGTCTGATGTTTTATGTTTGTTTATATCGTTGCTACATTCTCTAATAGACATACAAATCTTTTGTGGTGCGTTTATTATCCTTGTGGGAGTTTAACTATTTAGCTTCTCGCACTTCGAGGAGGTTAAGCCTTTAATCTCGGTTATTATCTCTGGCAACGGGTAATAATAATTAACCGAAGGCACTAAGGATGGTTTAATTCGTTTATGTTTATTTAAAAATGTATACAAATGCCGAAATATTTACATTGTTACCCTGTTAAAGTTTGAAATTGTTTTTTTGAAAGGATGTTTTAAATATTATTGTAATCAAAATTAAATTCAAAATATTATTTATATGAATACTTACTCTTATTGTGCACTCTTCTCTTGAATCATGTTACAGAATTGAACTGAATGTAAGGCGACCAGTTCGCAATGTAGATTCTACTGAGCGGAACCGGCAAGTAAATCAGATATTAAATAAAGAATTCCTCTATTAAGGAGAGGGATTAGAGCGTATTTCAGCAAGGTTGTTTAGTGTGTTAAAATTGTGTAGATTAAAATTTTTATTTGTTTAAATAATTGTTTTATAATACCATAGACTCATAGTATAGATATACTAATATTATAGATGTGAATGTTGCTCTGTCTATTGCGTTTTCACGGCTAAACCATTGAACCGATTTTGATGATATTTGGTATGAACAAACTTGAACCTCAATCAAGGACTTTTGTATAACTAACACCGACTCCTCTAACACGCTTGGACGAAAACAAGTACTTAATAATATTCTTTGTGTAATTTACATTATCAATAACATAGTATTACCAAAATGCAAAATATTATTAAAAAATCGTCAGAAAACCATTGTCACTTTTATACGTACTATATATTACTACTCAACATGTAATAATAAATAATAAAATAAACCCTATTCATAAGTAGAGATTGAACATAGATCATAGTGATTTTATAAAATAGGTTTTTCAATTCAAATAATCAGTACATGTATGTACATAGATGTAACATATATAAAATAATGTGTCTATAACAATACTGTTCGTTTTTTACCGTTATATAAAGAATGCGTTGAAAGGGCACGGAAGTGGAATAACAAATACATTAACAATATTACATTTAATCCCCCTGATGCGTTGCGAGATCATCCGGCAGTTTTGCGGACGTCGACGGCGAGCCACAAAAGGTGCTATGATTTACAACGCATACAATATGAGAGGGTTTTACGCATTGACTGACTGGAAGTTGTTGCGAAAATGTTAAAACAATATCGCCATTACTTATAAACGTTGCTTAGCCGGGTGTTTAGATAAACACTGATTAATTTATTCCTGTCAATTACTAATATTCGTAATTACGCTTCCAATTAAGCGTAAAACTGGTGTTAGGTGTGGACACGACTTACACCGTAAATCCTTGAGCGATTGACGCTTTAATTCTAATCATAGTCTTCTAAATACAAAAATTCACGTTCCAGGTTTATTCTACGTCAAATTTAATTACAGTTCAGTGGTTTAGTTGTGGTGAGAACAAACAGACAGATAAAGCTAGTTTCACATAGCAATTATTTCATTATTATTATTATTATTCAATATTAAGCTGTCATGTCGCTGTGTCTCAGCCCTCCCCCTACTGAACCACTGACCATGTTATGAATTCTCACACTAAACGTCCTTGTCCGATTTTGAACTCGTTTGAATTCACGGTGTTCTATCCACTGAGTCATGTCGGATAAATTTGTAAATTGGGTTTAAAATACATTCGTCTTAGTTAACTAAATGAACAAAGTCTATGCGAAAGGTTCTGATTCGTAAACATTGTACTTGTACGTACGTAGTTACCCAACAGCGGCTGCCTGCAGTGATATTAACATTCGGGACGCGTGTCAGCGAGTGCGTCCGACTGCCACGAGTCTTATTGTACGATGATTTATGATTCTCTAAGATTGTATTGGTCAATTCCTATTGATTTTTTTTTTGTTTTAATGATAATATCACTATGTGATAATAATAATTTATTTATTGATATGTAACATAATTTATATAAGTGGCTTTTACATATAGGTAAGCGAGTAAATTGGAAACCATTGCAACCTGATGGTATGTGATCACAGATCATAGACATTGGCACCGAATGAAATACCAATAATCCCTTACATCGACATTGCACCACCAATCTTGGGAACTAAGATTTTAATTCCCTTGTGCCTGTAGTTACACAAAGTTACTAAGTATTGCTATTTGGCGGTAGAATAAAACAAATTATAATTATAACGCATTTTTGATGAATAGTTTGATATTCATGATTATCATTCGTTCGTTCGTAGTACTTGTGTAAACATCAGTTTGTACCTGTGTCGATTAAAATTAATAAAATAAAATAGTTCTAATAGCTTTTAGTGCAAAATCTGCAATTGACTATAGTGCCTATAATTAGTTTAACCATAATTCATATCAATCGTGTCCAAAAAGTGCAGTTTTTTACCTAAAACTATACTCCTAAGTTGCTGTTATTAAGTGCTAGTGGAACAAAGTTATTTTACACCACCCACTTAGCACTGATAATTATTTGCTGCTAAGCTTAAGTACTCTACTGATCCACATTTTCGACCTCCATACCATCTGCACAAATAGCAGCGCGGTAGTAAAAGTGACTGTAATTCAAAGACATCGAGGGGTACCAAGATCAAATCCTGAATACACCGAGCTTTTTTTTTTTTTTTTATTTATTTATTTTTATAAGTATGGTTGTGTGCTACACATGTAACAATAATTTACTTGTAACTCAGAAGAGAGTTAAATGTTCAAATACATCATGTAACCGTCATTTTCATGCGGACTGTATTAAGTTCAATGAGGCACAATCGAGCCGAGCTAAATGGGTTTGCCCAATATGTCAAGGGCCGAAATCAAAAACAGGGAATAAAAGCTCTCCTTCCGATCATGGCAAGAGTATTAAAGAATCTGAAATAGATTCACCAGTTTCCTTAGTAAGTAACATAGACTCCCAAGATGCTATTCTTCAAGAAATTCGAAATCTTCGTAGAGAAATGAATGAAAAATTTGAATACCAACAATTAAGCCTAAACGATTTCAATACGAAATTAAGTGAGATTCGCGGTGAAGTGCGAGATTTAAACTCCAAATTTTCTATAATGCGAAAGGAGTTAGATCAAGTAACTAATACAGTGCAGTTTTTATCTGATAATTTTGACGAACAACAACTCATTAACGATCGTTACAAAACAGATATCTCTCAATTAAAAACAGAAAGCACATCTCTACGTGCGCAACTTAGCAAAGTCGCCAGCCTTATGGAACAGCTTGAGCAACGTGCTCGAGACTGTAATATTGAAATACAGTGTGTTCCGGAGCATAAGTCTGAAAACCTGCTTACTATTGTGAAACAACTCACTAGAGTCGTTTCGTGTGACATAGATGATAGTGATATTAAAGAATTCCATCGCGTTGCTAAGGTTGATTCTGACTCGAAGCGCTCTCGCAATATCATAGTCAAATTAACCAGCCCGCGCGTCCGTGATACTATACTTGCAGCGGTAAAAACTTTCAACAAAAAGAATGAAAACAACAAACTCAATTCGACTCATTTAGGCATCGCGGGTGATAAGCAATCAATATACGTCAGTGAACATTTGTCCCCAACGAACAAGAAACTTCATGCAGCCACGAGACTCGTCGCAAAAGAGAAGAAATACGAGTTTGTCTGGATCCGAAATAGCCGCATTTATATTCGTAAAAATAAGCATTCACCTGCAATTTTAATAAGAAATAACGATTTTTTAAATAGTCTAAAGTAATTTTTTGGTTATATTATTGTGCTTATTTCTTTTTTATTTATTTTTTCTACCTGAGTAAGCATTTATTGTGTTTTTTAGTTTTAAAATTCAATATTAAATTTTTTTATCAAAATGTGAGGGGCCTGCGGACCAAGACTGAGGACCTCTATTTATCTGTTCTCTGTTGTGATTATGATGTCATTATTCTTACGGAAACTTGGCTGAATGATACAATATTTGATCATGAATTATTTGACACTCGATATTCAGTATTTAGGCGCGATCGTAGTACAACTTCATCTTATTTGAAAGATGGTGGTGGTGTTGTAATTGCCATACACAAAAAGTTTGAGAGTCTGAGAAAAATCACTTGGGAATCTGTATGTGAAGATCTTTGGGTTTCATTTAAAATAGGTCAAAGTACTCAAATTAATATTTGTGGTGTCTATATTCCACCTCCAGTAAAGGAGTTGGAACTTAATTACTTTCTTAAAAATACTGCACAAGTTATTAACTCTAATACAGATGACGGCACAATAAACGTGGTGATTGGGGATTTCAATTTGAGCAATATTGTCTGGGAATATAGCACTTACAGTCGTAGTCTAATACCTGTACGTACAAACAATAATGTGGATTCTTTATTTATTGACACAATATTTTTTTGCAACCTACATCAATGCAACTCAATTTCTAATAATAACGATAGAATTCTCGACCTAGTACTTAGCTCACATCCATCTTTTCTTACGGTATCTGAAGAAAAACCCTTAGTTCCGCTTGATTGTCATCACCCAGCCTTATTAATAGACCTACAGTATTCTACTCAAAAACACTATCTTAAAAGTAACACTGAACCTAAATATAATTTTGCTTTTTGCGACTATAATACTGTTATTGAGGAACTTTCAAAGATTGATTGGGCACATTTATGGAAAAATTGTGGCTCTGTAGATGAAATGATAGAAGTTTTTTATGAAACTTTACTAAATGCTATTTACAAAAATACCCCAAAATCCAAACCCCGTGATGGCAAGCATCCCATATGGTATTCACGTTCTCTAATACGTACTCTTAAGGAAAAATCAAAATATCATAAAGTATTCAAGAAGTATAAAAATCCTATGGATAAATACACTTATGATCTCCTAAGAGATCGCTCAAACGAAATGATATTTGAATGCTATGATTTCTTCAAAAAAAATATATCAGACCATATTCGTAACAACCCTACATACTTTTGGAAATATTTTAAAGACAGAAAATGCAATTCTAAGTCGATTCCCAATCAAATGATATTAAATGATAGAAAAGCTACAGGAGGACAGGAAATATGTAATCTTTTTTCCTATAATTTTCAGTCGATCTATGATACCACACATAAGTTACCACCTTTCAACCCAAAATATTTAACTAGTATTAAATGTACTAATAACACATACGTCAAATGTTCTGTAACAGACCATGAGGTTAAAACACAGCTTCTATCCTTAAATTGCAATAAAGGGGCGGGACCCGATCTAATACCACCTATATTTATTAAAAATTGTGCTAAAGTTTTAGTTAACCCTCTTACAACTATATATAATAAATCACTTCAATCGGGAATATTCCCAGCTAAATGGAAAGTTGCTTATATAACACCAATTCATAAGTCTGGAGACATTAATAATATAACTAATTACAGACCAATATCCATACTATCTACTTTTGGGAAAGTTTTTGAGTCACTAATTCAAAAAAAGATGTATTCTCATTTAAAACCTTACTTTGATTCATACCAGCATGGCTTTTGTCCACATAAATCCACAACATCTAATCTAGTTAGTTACATATCTGATATTTCTGAAGCTGTGGATAAGAATAATGAGGTACATGCTATATATCTGGATTTTAAAAAAGCGTTCGACTTAGTCCACCACGACATTCTTATAACCAAATTGGAATGTATGGGTATTCATGGTTCCTTGTTACGTTGGTGTGAGTCATACTTAAAGAATCGATCCCAATTAGTTGCCATGAAAGGTTTTAAATCTCTCGAATGTAATATACCCTCTGGTGTACCGCAAGGGTCACACCTAGGACCTATGTTTTTCCTTGTTTTCATTAATGATGTTGGAAAAGTACTTAAATCCAAATATAAAATATACGCAGATGATTTAAAAATATACAGGGAAATTAAATCACCAGAGGATATAGAAATTCTGCAAAGTGACATCGACAACCTTGTTTGTTGGTGTCTTGCAAATCGTATGACTCTAAATAAGGATAAATGTGTTCATATTACATTTAGTAGAAAACGAAAACCACTAAAACACACTTACTACATCGACGGTACGCCCCTTACGGAGTCAACGAGTGTAAGGGATCTCGGGGTGATAATAGATAACACCTTAAGCTTTAGAGATCACATTGATTACATCATATCAAAAGCCTCGCAAGTATCTGGTCTGGTGTTAAGATTAATGAAAATCTTTAAAGATCCAAGCTTGACAATATTAGTTTTCAATAGTATAATAAGGAGTATCCTAGAATATTGTTCAGTTGCTTGGAGTCCTGGGTATGAGGTGCACTCTGATAGAATAGAACGTGTACAAAAACGTTTTCTATATTACTTAGCGTACACAGATCTAAATGCTAAGAATTTTAACTCTTACGATGCACGCCTAATTAATTATAAAGTGCAAACTCTTAAATATAGAAGAGAAGCTGCTGACTTTCTTTTTTTATACAAATTATTGCACGGATATATTGATGCACCTGATCTACTTGCTAAAATTAGTTTCTACATTCCGCGTCAAGGTAGCCGTTTACAAAATCGTAAAATATTTAGCCTACCTGATGTCAAATCAAATCTTGGTCAACATTCGCCAATTTACCGTATTTGCTCGCTTGCGAATTGTAGTCGTCAACACCTAGATGTCTTTAGTGAATCTGTTGGTTCTCTTAAGAATAAACTTAAAACAAAATCACATTAGTTTATGTAATAATTAAATAATTAACTAGTTAGTAATTGCACAAGTACTGTTCTTGTTAAATATGTTTTTTTAAAGCATGCTAGGTTTACATCCAGAAGACTGCAACTTATTAACACTCTGTTTAGCGTAGATTTTATTTTGTATGCACTAGTTGTAAGTCAGTTTTGTAAACTTAATTTTAAATAAATAAATAAATAAATTAATTTATTTTAACCGCAGTTTTCGGTTCCGACCTTTTTTTTAACGCTGGAAAAACCCGTTACGCTTTTCCCCGACGGGAAAAGTGGGGGGTATGTGGGGCTCGCCGGTGTCCAAGGCGTCGAGTGCGCGAACATCGTAATACCCACTAATAAACCAGCGGTACCCTCTCCGTCTTAACGTGGAGCGCCACGGGATCGCTTTCGCATGCTACCGTGACAATTTCGGTTCCGACCATACTCAAGTGGCTATTTAACTGATATATACATAGTATCACTCAATAATTAGTAATCAGACGTTGTTTTTCCATCAATATGTAAATCATGTGAGGGAAGTACATAAATTGCGTCCAGTTTGCACTTAACCTTTGTACAAAGTGACCGATAACTAAGCATTAGCTCGCTCCACTAAGTAACGAAGTCGGTACAGCAATTTCACAATTTATTTCGATTCTTTAATTATTACGTGTGCTATTTTTACTCGGCATAGGAAACGCCCAATTAACTGTAATTGGTGTTGGGGAAATAAAATAAACCGACTGGTTCGATTAATTAAATACTGCGTGCACAACGATGTTCTATCGCAGCTAGGCGCGAATTTCACTTAAAATTTATGTTACTGGCCGTTATTATTAAACTCGAAATAACCTAAGAGCCGATATGACCCAGTGGATGGAACAAGCGGTTCTAAATCGAAGTTTTTCTTCAAGTGCAATATTTGTGTTAAAAAAAATTACTTGCTCTCCATTGAAATAAAACATCGTGAAGATACGCACATATCGGATGAAAAAGTGCCACATTTATGTTTAGCAACCACATAGGGGAGCACCTTGGCAGAATTATCTCCAGCTTTTGCTATGTTACTTTACTTAACTTTTAGTAGACTATATATAATATGAATAAACGTCTAATTAGATATATGAAGTAAGTGTTTCATCAAAGTCACATCAAGATAAGCTAAAGATTTGCCATAAGTAATACCCAAAGCTACGAGTTTGCTTTGTAGGCGGCACATCTAATCAACATATTTACTGATACGAGCTCAAAGAACGTGATTCAATAATCTGTAGTGTGTGCGACGCCTTAACGACGCGTCGATATTGGGAACGGTATACGATATACATTAGTAGTTCGTATTTCAACGACTGTAGATACTATAATGCGTTATCATGTTTATCGTTTTAAGAGTTGCCCACTGTACATATATCGATGTTTCGCGACAGTTGGCTCTCGACCAACGCGATGTCGCTGGATGCCGACTGACCATTTCGTTTTATTTTATGCTCTCATCAGGACCTTTACAGAGAAATTACTGCTAAATTCGAGAAATAGAACGCCTAATTGCCTAGTATGAGGTATCTTCATTATCCGTGAGTCATCGGGCTATGTTCACTATGCGATACTGCGTTATTAATAACAGAAATGAATGTGCAATCTGTGTCGTAATGCATCCATCTTTTCTGTTCATTAGATAAAGATGCTCTTAGAACAACGTGAGTAAATGTTCTTTAAAAAACACTTGTTATCATTAATTTTGAATTTGGTTATTTTGGACAAATCACCAAATTTGAAAAAAAAAAGTTGAAATATAAAACAATAAGGTCTTATATTTTATCTATATAATAAATACAAGGCTGTCCGTAAAATATCCCAATCTCGGCTAAGGTTTTAACTCCTCGTAAGTCGAAACATTCGACCTTATTTCACCATGCAACTCTATAACGGGTTGGTGGGTATACACGTGGTGGAGTTTCCTTTCCGTGTTTTGGAAATTACCCCTCGATAACTCGTTTTCACTCCCGAGCACGAGATGAATTATAAAAACAAATTAAGCTTACGAAAACTCGGTGTTGCTCAAACGGATTTAACCCCGCGATCTTTTGTTTAAAATCCTCGAGTTCTATTCAATAAAAACAAAACGTTTGTTTTTGTTAGTTTATCAGGCAGTAGAAATACATAATTTTGAAGGGTATCGGTTCAGGTAAAAATAATAACGAAAATCTGAATATATCGGCGCTTTGCAGTACGGGATTCGCTTATTATGTAAATGTGATCTCGTAAGTGTTTTTGTTGGTAAATTGTGGACGAGAAACACGAGCCAGTGAAATAGTTCAACACTTTTATTGTAAAGTATTATTTACAAATACTTAAAGCAGCTCGACGGCGGGGCTTTACTTTTGCGACTAATATTTTTCTTTGTTGAACTCGCTTTGGACTGCTAATTTTAATATTGTATTTTGTCGTGTCTTAAATATTTTTTTTTTTTTTTTTATAGAATAGGAAGGTGGACGAGCATATGGGCCACCTGATGGTAAGTGGTCACCAAACGCCCTTAGACATTGGCATTCTAAGAAATGTCAACCATCGCTTATAGCCAATGCGCCACCAACCTTGGGAACTAAGATTTTATGTCCCTTGTGCCTGTAATTACACTGGCTCACTCACCCTTCAAACCGGAACACAACAATATCAAGTATTGCTGTTTTGCGGTAGAATATCTGATGAGTGGGTGGTACCTACCCAGACGAGCTTGCACAAAGCCCTACCACCAGTTTAAAATATATATTTCATTAATTTATTTACAAGTGAGTTTGTCTTAGTTTTATTAAAATATAAATACTGCAATGAAATTTCAAAAATAATTATTAAAAAATCATAGATGTTAAAGTATTCTTTTTCGTTAATTTCATTGTTCCATATGTTTTTATTAATTTTTACTTGTATGCCGCCCAGTAAAAAACAAATGTAAGTTTGCATATGTCGAATGATTTTATTTTCTACTTTTATTTAAAAAAAAAAGTGATATCGATAAAACCCAAGTTTCTCAATAGATATCAAACAAACAAAAAGAAGAAAATCGATTGACCAATAGAGGAGAAAAAGATGCTGAACAGTTTTGTTTTTTTTTTTTGTCTATATATAACATATAGATAATTATTGAATACAGATAATATAAAGAGTAATATTATAGTGCATTCAGGTATGTTGTAATAATATAAAACATTATGCAAGTAACAAATGGCGTTCGTACAAAGAATGACAATTGGAATTACTCCCACAACGCTAATCAAGGCCACGTTAGTGCGTCGTTGATGCTATCACGTTAAAATAACAGGTTTTTCAAGTTTCATAATAGGTAATGGCTGAAAAAGATAATAATTTAAATTATCTTAAATTAACATTTTAATTTGAGATTAATTACGTTGCTTAAAATTTACAAAATCCACAATAAACAATTAAATACAGCACTTTGTTACAATTCAGACATATTATTATGTAACAGTTATAAATGAGCAAAGAAAATAATGTAAACATCTACAATATTTATCAGACTATGATCTGTGGAGATTCAAATAACATAAAATATCATTCCAGTACCGTTTGTGTGTTTTTTCTCATGTTTGGCGGTAAAATGTTATCCACGTTTTGCTTCATTTATTTTTGCCAACCTGCAATTGAGCAGCGTTCTGAAATAAGCTCCAAACCTTTTCCTTAAAAAGAGGGAAGCCTTCTGCCAATCATTGGTTTGGTACAATTGTCAAACGTTGGACTTGATATTGAATTTGAAAATATAAAGGCTCGTTCGATTATTATTATTGTGTAATAAAGAAATTATATACGTATTGTCTTAATATTAATGTATTCGTTTGCGGTGTTTATTCTACTGAGCGACGTGTTCACCAGTTCGTCTGGTTCGAGCGTGTAATCGAGCCAGAATATGATCGCGTAATTGCTTATTTGCCTCATTTCGAACTCACTCGCGATCGCGTCCGCGGCACGGGATGCGATCGCCGCGAACCGTACAGGCTTTTATTTTGATTGATGGACGGTTTACACGGACGTGATTGGTTTAATCTGTAACAATTGTATTTGTGAACAATTTACATATACCAAATAGTAAATATAAAGCTTACGTTTAACAGACAAATCATCATTCTTTACAAGATTATTATATAGATGATAAAGAATCGTGAGTTAGTATTCGTCGATTCTCATGTAGGATATATTAATTTAATTGTAATTTAAATTTGATTTGTGAAAAATAATAAGTAGAATCTAAATTCCGAACCGGTGGTATCTTTTACATTTATTTCGTCTGTTAAAATGACTATTCAAAAATACTCACGATCAGTAACAGCCTAATTGAATAAAGTATCATCTAATTACATAATCAAAACAATTTTATAATTGTATTATTAATATTATTTATTTATTATTATACACTTGCATTTTTTTCTAATATGTGTTATATATTAATGGTGCTTTTTTCTCTTTACAGGTAAGCGAAAAGCATGTTCATATTGATTACGTTATCAAGGTAAGTGCTTATATATAACTAGGGTGGATTAATATATATATTAACATTTGTTATTAAAAATAAATTTGTGTTATAAAAACCTTTTCATATTACATGCTACGTTGAATAAACATCATTGTTTTGGTCGGTGAATTTGCAACATTTTGCTGAATTTGCGGTAATGTTATTAATAATGTTAGGTACGAGCGTTTATGTTGCCAGCGGTCCATGCCTAGGTTTTGCTTATATGGGACTTGTGCCCGTAGGTTCATTTCAATTTCCATATTACGCGAATTAGTCCTGAATACATGCTATATTATTTGAGGTCGATCAGCGTATTATGGAGCGAGCTATGCTTGTATCTTGTATGTAGTATCTTTGCAGGATAAATTCAGAAATGACATTATTCGAAATGACTTGGAGTTGCCGACATAGCTTGCAAAATTAGTAAAATGAATTGGTAGTGCGCTGGCCGTGTGTCAAAGGACGAGTCCTAGAGTGGAGACCGCGGTTCGGTAAACGTAGTACCATCAAGTCAGATGAAACAAATACCTGCGGAGAACCGGCACCATTGGCGTACCTTGGGAGAGGCCTTTGTCCGGCAGTGGATGATAATTGCCTGATGACAACGACGTGCTATCCATGCATATAAACTGCCTTGTTCCTCTGGTACATAGCTTATATGCAGTACCGAGATTCAATCCCGGGTCAGCCCGATATTATTCGGTCATGATATACTCAGCTGCTGTTTACACTCCCGTGCTTCGGAAAATGTGTAAGCCGTTAGTGTTTTCGCTCGAACCCTCAACGATCGTGTCGTATTATCGTCCCGTCGGATTATGAGAGTGAGGGAATAGTGAGTCCACTTGTATTAATGCACACACTTGTGCACTATAACTTGCCCTGCGCAGATGGCTAGTCTCAACTTAAAATGTTCGTAGTGAAATTAATTAAAAGAATGTCATATTATATGTTACCTTAGACATGGAGTTTTTGTTCCACTGCACCAAAGTTATGACTGATACCTAGGTGTCGATGGATCTTAAAAGTAGTTATTCAAAAATTTATTCACCTGTAACTGATACGGACGAATAGATTATTTAAAAAAAATAACACGACGGTACCGTATTAATTATATTTATCGTTTTATTTTAATTGCACTGTATATGATATTTTTTAACTTTCTTAAAATGTTTTAACTTCGCAACGGTATTATTAAATTCAATTATTGAAATGTTATTTTATATCATGAAAAAGGTTTGTATTGTCCATGGATATTCGAGAAAAAACAACTTATAAACAAGCGTGAAAACTATGATAATAGGGTTTGATAAACAATGTTCATAATAGTCAGGCGTGCGTTCATACTTGCTACTTAGTACCGACGTATTGTTTGAGTAGCCTCTCGTTTAACACTCGCGGAGTTTAAGACTTAGTTTAGACATGGGAGAAAAATTGTATGCTGTATTCGCTTTTTTACAAAAAACAAGTAACTTTCCTTGGCTTGTCTCAGATTAGGGTAGTTTGTAAGGTGACTAAATAAATAAGTGTAATTAATTTTGCCATTTGAGATAGTAAAGATATGAATTAAAATATACTTCTGAAGTGAACGTGTTTATTAATGAAAATCAGGCAGTCGTAGGGACTGTAGATAAGAGTGAAAACTTGAAACTTTTAATGAAAATATATTTGTCCAAATTCGACATCCATTGGCATCTGGGATTTATGTTCTAATTATATAGATAATTATGTATTTAATGAATATAAGATTTTTTAGTTTTTTTTTTATATTCACACTATCGAAACACGCAAAACGATAAATCCCGACAACAATAATAACAAAACAAAACAATTGACTTTATTTCCAAACGTAGAACATGTTGCGATATTTTTCGTTGAAACACACTGAACGCATTCACGGATTCCATAACATATGACAATGCAAAAGGACAAACAGCCGACCGAACGGACGTCGCTATACAAGCATTTCGCAAGAGATTTTAGTGATATTGCACAATCCGACAACAATATGTAGTAACAATGCTTCTGCTCTGGGAGCACACACCCGTACCGTGTCAAATTCTACATAAGATGACGTCATGATAATTATCAAATCGAAGTGCAATGTATCGTTGTAAATAAATGACAAAAAAGAGAATCGCTCCGTTTCATTCGGCGGTTTTTCTCAGGTCAGGGTATTAACGAACCGGTGGTAGTTATTACTTTGATAATCAATAAGTAAGTGTTATGCTTCTATATTGTATAAAGGATTTTTAATTTTAATTTTGTTTCCAGTAAAAAAAATATGTCCATTTATTTAGTTTTGTAGTGATATCTATGTTTCATATAAAACAATAATTATTTATAAACAATAGTAGTCGTTTATACGTGTGTCCCACTTTTTAGCGATTAAACAATATGAATTGACAATAGTGAGAAATTGTTACTCAGTTTAGATTTCCATCTGTCTGTCTGTCTGGCCTCAAAGCGCTTTAAGTCGCTATTAACGCCATTTGCGTTACAATGTTAAACAATATAGATAAATTCTTTCCAAGTACGCGTTGAACGGCACGTTTTGTTTGAAAACTATTTTATCTTTTTGTTTCATTTATTGTGTTTGTGTATGCTATGATAACTTATTTACAAATATTTATATAGCTATTAAACGACATGTATCATATTCAAATATATTTTTAACGGTAGCGGAGAATATAATATAAGATTTCTATTAATTATTTGGTAACAATCACTTACAGATTATTTACATACCATACATATATATATATAGAGCCGAGATGGCTCAGTGGTAAGAACGCGTGAATCTTAACCGATGATCGTGGGTTCAAACCCGGGCAAGCACCACTGAATTTTCATGTGCTTAATTTGTGATTATAATTCATCTCGTGCTATACGGTAAAGGAAAACATCGTGAGGAAACCTGCATGTATCTAATTTCACTGAAATTCTGCCACATGTGTATTTCACCAACCCGTTTTGGAGCAGCGTGGTGGAATAAGCTCCATACCTTCTCCTTAAAAAGGGAGAGGAGGCCTTTGATCAGCAGTGGGACATTCACAGGCTATTACTGTATATACATATATATATATATACCGTTATAAAACAATCTGAATCAAAAATCAAAATATCCATTATTCAATCCGACTCTTGTAATCACTTTTGAATCGTATTTGAAGATTCAATTGAATGTAAAACTGCTGTCGGTTCCGAATAACATCTCCGATCCATAGTAGATAGATGCGCCTTTAATGGTGCGATTAATATATCTTTTAGAGCCTACAGGATGACGAGATGACATCATGTAGTCCGTTTGCTCTACCAAAAGTGATATGCCAATAGGAATACCATATAATACTACTTATATACTACTTCAGACATTTGTGTGCATGAACATCTCTGTTTGTCCTGAGTCTGGGTGTAATTATCACTATTAATATTATAATACTAATATTATAATAGTATGTAATTACAAAAGAAAAGTAGTATATGTAGTATATCAGTTCTCTGGTTTCCATAGCACAAGCTCTGCTTAGTCATGTCATCAGTCATCAGGATATTATTAATTTTTTGTTGTTTACATTATATATAATTTACCGAAATATTAAATCAACAACTTTTATATTAGTTTACAATGCCTTATATCTCAGTTCTAGATGAAGTGTTGACCATGTAGAAACAGATAGTGACTCCAACAATTCAATTGTCAATTGGTATTGTTGACGTCTTTACGTCGTTTGTTTGTTTCGTGGTCGTCCAAATAGGTAGGTACCATCCACTCATCAGATATTCTACCGCAAAACAGCAATACTTGATATTGTTGTGTTCCGGTTTGAAGGGTGAGTGAGCCAGTGTAATTACAGGCACAAGGGACATAAAATCTTAGTTCCCAAGTTTGGTGGCGCATTGGCTATGTAAGCGATGGTTGGCATTTCTTACAATGCCAATGTCTAAGGGCGTTTGGTGACTCGTCCGCCTTCTTATACTATAAAAAAAACGAATGATAAGAGATCAAGAAAAACATACCATAACCCATTGTGTACATACCTAGGTATTGCATGTTTCCGATAACTAATAAATAACATAATTGCAATTTTGTATTCTCCCATAAAACGTTTTAATCGATTTTGTTTAAGTTAGTTGTTAATATTATGACTCATTTGCTTAGTATATATTCTGTATTGGATTTTAATAGAGGATATTATAATTGCCATCCGTTTTACATTTACATACATATATGTATATATTAACATTTATGTAACATTATTGACTGTTAGCAAAACTATAACATATGTTATATAAATTAGAAATATATATTAATAAATCACTTGTATACATTACAGGCTTTACTCTGCGTTTTTAAGGAACTACTAATATTTCTATTTACCCCTCTAATCGGGCGTGCATCCTGTTTTAGGAGTGGTGATGACTATAGCCCAAGGTTCTATCCTGATCGGATAGAACCTGCGATTTTCACACAGGTGGCCAGTAAACAGACACTGCGATAAATATAAATCACTTCGTACACCGCAACGTAGTATTACTGGTGTGTAGGTGGTATTTCCACAGCCCAGTACCACCGGTAATTTTATCTTGTATCCCACAAGCAATTTAAAAGATAAAATTTGTATACATATTTTAAACGATACAACATAAAACACAAAGAAGATATTAAGACAATATGTTCAATACTGTATTCATAAAATTTCCAACGTATGAGTGAATGATAAAAATCATTTAACTTTAAGCTACGTGACGTTGTAAAAATTGTAAACTTAATTTCTTCGCACAAGTAAATGTTACTAAGTAAATATTTAAATACATATTTCGTACGATTCCGCGCAATTCATCGAAAAAATGCAAACGGTGGAAGTATTTCGACGTCTTCAAGGCCACACCTACGAGGTTACTTGTATATAATACTCACTACATCGCGTAGTCTCTGAAGCAAGAAGAAATAATTGTATTAGAAACTTTATCCCACGCCGCGGAGGTTAATACGTTACGCTAATAAACATTGATACCTCTATCGTGTGGTTCGACTAATTCTTTTATATGTTTACATAAACTTACAAGGTATTTAAAGTTTTATCTCATATCTGAGTACATGAAATTTACTCTTGTTACGTCAAATAATATATTTTATATTATATACTAAAATCTCGGAAACGCGCTGCATCTTCTGGTATTAGTTTTATTTTATTTCAGTGAGGACTTTACAAAACAACATTTATTAACTGTTATAAATTTTAATTCTGACTATCAATCAATCAATCAATCAATCAACAGCCAATCATTGTCCACTGCTGAACATAGGCCTCTCCCAAGTTACTATCAATTAATTAAAATCTTATTTTAATAATATATATTGATTGTATATCAATGAGGCCTCCGAACCGACCGAAACAGCCTGTGAATGTCCCACTGCTGGGCTAAAGGCCTCCTCTCCTCATTTTGAGAAGAAAGTTTGAGGCCTCAGTGTAAGATTATATATATTATTGTTATTTAATTGTTGGAAAAATATATAGTGAGTATTATTCCGGTAGAATCTACATACCAAACCGGTGGTAGCTTTTAATTTAATTTATTCCAGTCAAACGATGATTCAATAGTGACTAAGAATATGCTTGAAGAGTCTATTTAAAAAAAAAGAAGAAAAACTGTCAGTATTCAAAATTTTGAGGACCGTGCGTTGATTGGTCAAACTCTGCTAATTTTTAACATTGGCAAACCCTAGTTTTACTTTATAAGCTTACGGTCTTACTTATAAACGTTGTTTATCGGGTGATTAGTTTAACAATGTTGTGTCTTCTTCTTTCGAATGTCAAATCAATAATGTCAAAAAGAGAGAAATCTGTGTTTAACTAAACTGCCGCTAAGCTACATGTATAAAATAAGTAAGGACTTAAATTTCTAATAATAGAAGAATATAAGGTACCTAACAACCCCTCACGAAAACGCGGGCGAAGCCGCACGCAGAAACTAGTTTATATTATTCTCATAGATTTTTATACTTTAATTACTTTAAATTATATTAAGAGTTGAACTGTAATTGTTTAAATGGAATCAATATAATGATTTCGCATCTTAATTACATATATAAATATATAAATATATAAATATATATATATATGTAATCTACAACAGTTGTAATGTATAAAGGTGTGGTTACACTATGCGACTCTGCCAGCAAGGGCGTGCCTACACGCGAACACCCCATTAGCGGGGACAATATGTCATACACTCATATAAAATGCAAGCGACGTGTCCGCATTTATGACAGTGTTGTGTGACACAGAAAAAAAAACATATATTATTCAAAGGGACATTATTTAGTAACACGCGGTCAGGAAAGTAAAAAGTTTTGGGGCTATATAAATTATTCTCTAATTTTTTCTCGCTGGGTGTGGTTTTGTTTGACGTATATCGCCATGTTTTCTAACCAAACATTGTAAAATATAACGCCCACTGCTGGTTTTCGGCTCCCGCTAGTCTCGAAGAGTAGATTTGAATCAAAATTCGCAGAGATTTGATGATGGTCCAGTGGTTATAACATGTGGATTAAAACCGTAGATTAAATGTTCAAAGATATAAAAACATGTGAGATAAGGAAGCCTCTAAGCATGTCTGATGTAAGATTCTGACACATGTGTATCCGCCATTCCGCATTGAAGTAGCGTGATGGAATATGCTCCAAAAGAATTCCTGCCTACATATTATTTCGTTAAAAGCGCACTCGTTTACGAAAGAAACACGATGATTTATTGATCCGCTGATAACTTATCGCCTACATTATCAATAGAGCCTTTATTGGCTTCGGGAAATAAATATCTTTCTATAATAACGCCATTGCTAAAGCTGTATTGTTTGTTTCAATAATAATAATAATAATAATAATCTTAACGGTAATAATACCAAGCTTTTAATATAAATTATTTGTATATTGTTTAGTTAGAACTCATTTTGTTTTTTAGTTTGTCCTTTTAAATTTCGGATATATGAAAGATGTTAACGTATTTTTTTTATTAGTAACAGCCTGTAAATGTAGGCTGCTGGGCTAAGGCCTCCTCTCCCTTTTGAGGAGAAGGTTTGGAGTTTATTCCACCACGCTGCTCCATTGCGGGTTGGTGGAATACACATGTGGCAGAATTTCGATGAAATTAGACACATGCAGGTTTCCTCACGATGTTTTCCTTCACCGAAAAGCACGAGATGAATTATAAACAGAAATTAAGCACATGAAAATTCAGAGGTGCTTGCCCGGGTTTGAACTCACGTTCATCGGTTAAGATTCACGCGTTCTTACCACTGGGCCATCTCGACTTTTTGTTAACGTATTTATGTATATATTTTTATGGAAGTCATTAATCGTGTATGGCCTAAAACCAACGTTATTTAATTGGCGGTAAAGATTAGCTATGATGTGTTGAATCGAAATTCCGAACCGGCGGTAGTTTTAAATTTATTATAAACTTGTAAAATGACGTAAGATGTTACATGACAAATTATATTTTGATTTTTGTAAATGCAATTAACTAAAGTTCAAATTTCAATCTCTATTCTATTTTGTTGTATTTTTTTTTTATAGAATAGGAAGGTGGACGAGCATATGGGCCACCTGATGGTAAGTGGTTACCAAACGCCCTTAGACATTGGCATTGTAAGAAATGTCAACCATCGCTTATAGCCAATGCGCCACCAACCTTGGGAACTAAGATTTTATGTCCCTTGTGCCTGTAATTACACTGGCTCACTCACCCTTCAAACCGGAACACAACAATATCAAGTATTGCTGTTTTGCGGTAGAATATCTGATGAGTGGGTAGTACCTACCCAGACGAGCTTGCACAAAGCCCTACCACCAGTAAAATTTTCATGGATCAATCATGTGATTCTAAAAAAAAATATCTTATATCTTTCATGTTATCACTAAACGAAAAGTTTCGCCATATTTGTTATTTATTTTCGAAATATTAATATATCTCCAGAGACCGGTGGCTTAATAATGATCTTCTAAACCGAGCGCTGGTTAAAGTTTTTAATATTAAACGAATTACTTCACGAGTTCATTGCCTGTGAAAACTCTGGTTCACTTTGAGCGAGATTAGACAAGTTGGCGCAGCTGAAGCCTTTAATTAACATATCTCTACTTAGTTCCCCGATTGTCATGCGAATATATACCGAGTTTGCTGAAACTGCCGAGTGGAACTGAAACGAGAAACAAAACGACAATAGTACAAACTAACTTAAAAGCCAATTTTTTTGAAATGCATGACGGAAACGGATGAAAAGTCAAATAACACCAGCGTATATCAACTAGATGCATATCTACAGCGACAAAAAGTAATATCGCAGGAAAAAATAATAATAAAATAGCAACAGTGTGAGATGGATATTACGAGATATGTTGTCGAGTGAAAGAGACAGGGATATTGTCAAGCACCTGCCACCCTTCACCTGGCGCGAGCCTCGTTCATATTTGATTAGGTTTCGCCGGGGACGTCAGTTGTGACTAGGAATGCGAGATACGGGGCAAACTGCTAATGATACTGTCCGTCGCAGAAATTACACGACATATTAATTGCCTTATCAAATCATACTAGATTGTCTTGTTGTATTATTCATATAGCTCCTTTATATATTTTAAAATGTTATGAATATAATTAAAAAATCATTTGATTCACTATTTATACATAAATAACTTTCTAAAATAGTTAAAAGGGTTTTTTAATGTAATCTAATATTCGAGATCCAGAACAATAGCGCCTGTTGATTGATTTTGAGGTAAATTTCAATAGATTTCTTATTCTAATAATATATATCAATTTTGATAGGAAATAATATCTAAGCCTTAGACTAATGTGTGTAAAGTTTACCTCGGAATCTAAGGCGAGGTAACCGTAAGATATCATTCCGTTAATCCTTGCTCCGAGTCAACCGAGCGCTCTGGAAATCTGACCGCAGCCGCGAACTCTCACGATGTCCGACCACACATCAACTCGAGATGTATTATTACATTAACATCTAAAGCCTTCAAGGTAACTAGCCAGTATCATTAATTGTACTTATAAAGTAACCGGCCTCTGATCCAGCGATTGTAGATCCGATTCGCGCTTAAAATATAAATATTTCGAAAGGATTTGGACTTCCGAAAAAAATATATGCGGGATTTGAGTTATAATATAAAATCGATTGTCTTTGAAAATCTTTATAAGCATATAAACAGTTTTAAAATATAACGCCTCATCATAATGTTGACAAGAATAATAGATGTGTATATAGCAATACTTACTAATATTATGATTACGAAAGCTTTTTTGTTTTTTTGTTACACTTTCACGTTTAAATTAATTACCAGTTCATGAGATTTTGTATACACGTTGATAGGGATACAGAAAAGGACATGGCCACCTATACAATCGTACGCGAGCGATGCCGCGGGCGGAAACGATTATATATAATATCTAATATCACGAATGATTGATATTAAAATAACATGAAATGTATGTACTTAATGTGTTCAGTGTCGATTAGGCTAAGTTACTAAAGAATGACAACAGTGACTCACAATTTTTTTTTTATAGTCTAGAATTTTAATCAATATACTTGTCCTCCTTGATTTTAATTATATATCTATTAAGCGTGTGAACGCGTTTATGTGGTTTTTAAATTGTATATAATGTGTATTTTATTAAGTAGGAAGTCCGTGATGTGGTTTGAAAAAGTTTATGGGTTAAGGACAATGTGTGACCAATTATAGTAACTATTATGCATAATATTTTAACCTAGTTCGTGTAATGTAACACACTTATATTATTATATATATATATATTTTTAGTAACACAATTTTTGTTAATTATTTGTTGTTTGTCGTTATTAACTTTTTATGTTAAGATTCAGCTAAGCAGAATAAGTTCCAAAACCTTTTGAAAAGGAGTCCTGAGGCGAAGGACTCCTTTTCAGAAGAAAAGAGGCTTATCATCAGGGGATTGGTTTGTCGTTTGGCATACTTAAGTATATCATAGTCGTACATAATAATTAATTTATATCACGTATTGTATAGTATAGTATCGAGATAGCCCAGTGGTAAGAACGCGTGAATCTTAACCGATGATAGTGAGTTCAAACCCGGGCAAGCACCACTGAATTTTCATGTGCTTAATTTGTGATTATAATTCATCTCGTGCTTTACGGTGAAGGAAAACATCGTGAGGAAACCTGCATGTGTCTAATTTCACTGAAGTTCTGCCACATGTGAATTCTACCAACCCGCATTGGAGCAGCGTGGTGGAATAAGCTCCAAACCTTCTCCTCAAAAAGAGGAGAGGAGGCCTTTAGCCCAGCAGTGGGACATTCACAGGCTGTTACGGTTACGGTATAGTATAGTAGAAAATTAATTAGTATGTTTTTTGTTTGTGTTATTGCCATCTTTTGTTTGCATTAAAGTCTATTATTACCATAAAGATGATGATAGCCTTGTATTCAACATTTTAAGCTTAAAATATGAAGTAATAATTTTCGTAATATCAAAATTGTAACGAGTACAAATCGCAGCCTTATTCGCGTATGGAAACTCTGAGTTTCGGTGAGCGGAAGTGCTTGCGGGCGAGCGCGGGATTCGACCGGAACTTCCTACCCTGGCCTGATGTGTTGAGCTTTAGTAGCGGCTTAACTAAGTTATTAATTAATGCCGGCTAGCATCCGGCTGTTATCAAATGTGAGAAGTTTTTGCACAATTTTTTTTTTAATGTTCTCTCTGGCTGGTGAAATGCGAATTGTTTTTAATTATTCAGGTCGACGTGGTGGTGTCTTGGTTGGTGCTTTTTGAGGATTTTTCGTTGTGATGTTTATTAATCATGCATGGGAAAATACACGCACACACACACACACACACACACACACACATACACATACGGCGAGATAATATACGAGTGTGAATCGAATGTCTTTTTTAAAACACATTTTTTATTTAAAATAAAACAATGAAAATTATATTATTATAGCTATGTGTTGGTTATTCAATTGTGTTTACGTAGTAACGAAAGTTAATTGTTAAGTTAGTTTTGTACAATAACATATTCGAATAATTGAATTAATATTCGACAGCCGATTGGCGCAGTGGTTATAACTAATTATATCAATATTCTCGGATTCGGTTCGTGATAAATTTCACTATCATTATGAATGAAATTCCGGATGTTTGAAGGTATATTGTTTACTAACGATCGAGCGGTTGCATAAAGTCTGAAAGCATTTCTGATAATCGTTCGATTATGTCGAGAAACAGACGATTGGATACTGTTATTTCAATAATTATTAATAAAAAAAACACATTATTAAGGCAAAATAGGTGGCTCAAGGGCTATATATATTAGTCACAGTAATATATATATAGTAATATATATATATATATTATTTGCAAGCACAAATACCGAATACCTAATATATAGTTAGGTGGTATTTTTAGTATATTTTCGGCGTACATTCTACAATTACCGCGATTCTTGTTTCGACTACAGGATACGCCAATATGGTCGACGCTGTAGTCGTTGCTGTGGGATGGCCGTTTCGTTGAACTGTATATATTGTACTAATAGCATCTGCGTTTGCGCAGTATAATAATCTTGCGCCGTTGGCTGATCTCCATTGAAAATTACCACCTTGATTGAAATCGGTCGGCTTATTAAATTTTATAAAGTGACCAATTGGAGCCTTGTTAGGGGAGAGGGGGCAGGTGTTAGGTAACCTTCTTCTCTGTACTCTAGACCAAGTGTAAATTTTATGTTGAACTGTTGAGTAGTTAAAGCGTGAATGCGAAAACTCACTTATGCATTTATAACATTAGTAAGGGTGTACAAAATATACAATTTATAATAATATTTTGTATTGTATATTGTATATATAATTGCACGAATAAAAAAAATAATGAAATAACAACATCGTGTTTCAGAGAAAGCAACTTATACGTCGTCATATAATGCGTTAACTCGTTATATTCGGAAACGTTTAAATACGTAAACAATCTATTTAATATCTCAAATAATTTACCAGTTAAATATTGCGCTTACGCAAGTATAAATGTGGCCAAGATGTACCACGACGTTTGTTATGTTAACCGTGTTTGCTTTTCATCAGTTAACTGCAGTTAACACTCGCTAAGTCTTGTCACATGCAAACAGAAGTCACGTTGTGTGTTTATGTTTGCTCTGTATATAGTTCATCAGCGAAATTAGCTTATTAAATGTTATTAAGTCGGAATATCGTTATATTTTAGCTACAGTTCGCTGCTGTCAGCGCTGAAGGTCGTATGTACTAATTGTGTTCTTTACAGGAGAGAAGACTTTAGAGATATTCTGTAACGATCTCGAAATTAACCGCTGAATATGATCGTAAAATGTCAGTAAGTGATACGCGACATTGACTATAATAATGATAATATTTTAAGGATACAAGCATCATAATAGCATATAATCAAAAGTCAGTTTTCAACATTTCACAAATGAGACACTTAGGGGTTATACAGATTAGCATCGCTGGTGATTTCTTTATATTTTATTTGAATAGTATGCCTATATTTTGATTTCAACTGATGTACTTAAAGGTATGTATTTTAGGAAATTTCAACACATTATATAATTTAAAAAAAGACAAATTCTTGCAGTGTTAAATATTTTGACATACGGCGTTTTGTTTTTCCAGTAGCATTACTATCATCAGCCACGTTAGACTTGTAATATAAAAAATATTTAAATCGTCTATAAAAAAGAGAAATACATTTAATATTTACTAACTAAATAACCGACATATTATCAATAAGAAAGTTCTTAGAGGACTTTTAATATGTGGTACACTTTGTAGTCCATAATCGGAATTTAACCCGAGGGAATTCATTGAGACATTTTGTAGTGAAATTGGCCACTCATTTGTCAATTACAAACCCACGCATTTCACTTAAGAAATACTTAAATTACGGAATAAGCTCCAAACCTTCTCCTCAAAAAGAGGAAGGAGGCCTTTAGCCCAGCAGTGGGACATTCACAGGCTGTTACGGTACGGCATTTCACTTAGCTCGCATAGTAGTTTTCACCAAGTTACATAACCTTTTAATAGAACAAAAAACAGTTTATTAAGTACAGCTTAGATTTGTGTAAGAGTAAAATATGATTCGAATAAAATCGATTTAATACTATTTTACCTACATTTTGCTATAAAAAGTATCTATGTGTGTTATATATCACCTACTTTTTAATTATATAAGGATTGTTATATTTCAATTATTAATGTATAGAACACATCCGGCTTTATACAGTAATATATATAATGCTTAAATTTGTTATGAGCGTTATACCGTGATATATTTCTAATTTACATTTTGATAATGGTGGCGCATGAGTCATTTCGACAACAAATTGATAACACACGATCAATAGATAGCTAGTTAATTAGCTGTGTCAATATTAAGGTTCTTATTCAATAAAAAAAGCTTTTTTTAATATTGGTATAGTTGTCTATGCGATTTTTAGTAGGGATTTAGGAAGTTTATCGATTGTGTTTTATTTAGGGTGCCATTCATGAAAAAAGGTTCCCCTCGACATATTTCATGTCGTCTGACCTTACCAGCGTGACATTTGGCAACTGGAACAGGGGTTAAATATCAGGTTAATGATCTGCTGTTTATTTCAATTAGCTAATTGGAATTTTCCCCTATTGCAATTCTTGCTTGCCCATGGGAAAGATATGTTTCTTTAGTTGCTTTTTTATTTTTAAAACAATGAAATATTACTATAAATTAATGGGATATGAATTATATATTTTTTTTGATTAATTAGTGATATTATTTTACTTTTATTATAACAACGTTATATTTATTATGTGTTTGTAACTATTTTTGTAAATAGATTAACACTATCCGTTGTAATATTTGTCGTAATGCATTTGTCTTATCCCAAAATCTTATATGGCCATAGTAACATGTTTTAGTATGCTATAAAGGCTTTTGATGAGTCAATTGCATCAGACTAAAGATTAATTCGGCAAAGTACAGCAACACCCATTAAACGTCTCATGGCTGGACAAAAACCTATTCTCTAGATAAGGTTTTTTTCTTGCTTACGTCGTGGACGTTGCTCCAACGCGTTCTAAATCCGAAATCTTCTGTCAAAAGTCACGTGGGCTGGCCATTGCGCCAGTTCATTTGCTGATAGAGCTAAATACATTTGTTGGAATTGAAATTGACAAAATCTTACGTTAAAAAACGAAGGTTTTTGTCAAGTTTCGTATCTTAATGTCTTCAAGTTTAGCCTATAGGTACGTTGATAATAAATAAGTCAAGATATGGTCCTTTATATTTATAGATGAATTGTGCATATACATTACAATTCTAATGAAAATATAAATAATAATAGTCAATTAAACAATAGACGTCAGTGAATTTACTCATCGTCGATACTAGATCCGTCATCTGTTGTTACAATATCAATAAAGTATATTTTACGTACCGGAGTAGGGGTCGTTGGCATTTAAAGAGGGCATATGCCGAGTCACCTGCCGAGCCCCCTTTACACGATAACCTCCCCCAACACGTGGAAATATTAAATGTTACTTGTTTTGTAGCCGTGTGTCGGTTGTCATGAGGGCGGTTATTATTTAACCGACGCCATCGCAGTAATGAATTTCCCGAAAGAATGTCGAGAAGAAAGAAAAATATATTTTTTTTTTCGTGAAACCTTAAATCATAAGCAGATATATGTCATTTAATGTTTCTATATAATTGCCTTTTAGCACGCTAAATATGTAATTTCGCTAAATATAAATTCCTGTTGTTTAAGCTTATTCCACTACGCTGCATCAATGCGGATTGGTAGACAGGTACACACGTGGCGGAATTTCATCCAACACATGCAGGCATTCCTCACGACATTTTATTTCTCCTCCGAGTACGATATGAATTATTAACACCACATGAATCATGGACAACTCGGTAATATTTTCCGGGGTTTGAATCCACAATCTTCGTTTAAGATTAACGATAAATCATAAGTACTAACTATAAATCTCACTAATTAAGAAGTTGTTTTTAAGCGGTTAGACATAAAAATAACACATTTTATGTTTGTCTTAATGTAATCGTGTGTAATTGACCTCCTTGCATCCAAGTTAATCAATTCTATTATTCTTGATGCAGTCAACGCATCCCACTATTGTAAAATGAGACTTGGGAAGATAAGCTATATTATACACGCGACCTTCCATAGCTCTTACTATTGTAGAAATAAAGATTATAATGCTAAAAAATATATTCCTCGTCCAATCTTAGCTAACGTCGAGATAAAGTGTGGGTGATCCCAAGGCCTACAAGTATTAAGCGATATTGATGCACACTTACAGTGGGATTATTATATTAAGTGGCGCCGATAGGTACCTGATACCGGTTTTATAAGTTACGTGCTCAAAGAAAGTTTTATAAAGGTTTTATCGACTTTACTTTCTCGAGTAAGAAATGTATGAGAAATTTTGTTATACATTCGTTATTAATGTTTATTTTTTTATATATTTTACAATATATATAAATTTAATTACATTATTGTATTACTGCATACTGGGTAATTTCGTTGTTTTAATAATTTTTTTAGAGTTTATTGTTTGTTATTTTCATACGTATGCGGTAAGGTACTTTATTATATTGTACCGTTATGGTAATTTTTATATATTAGGTATGTGAACCTTTAATGTTATTACTCAAAGTGTTACATTATTCATATTATTATTATTAAATTATTTTTTTGAAAATCATTTTTATTATTCTCAGAAAACGACAATATAGCTACTGTTTACGTAAAATATTTTGGCATAATTAATTATTTTCATTTAAATACTAAGTTTCCTTAGTGTACCGTCTAGCACACGAAACGCAAATGAACACAATAATCGCTGTAGCTAGATGACCGTAGTAAACAAATGAAGTCTGATAAAGCCGCGGGCTAGTCGCTACTAAATAATACTTTTTAATAAAAATCTTTTCAGGCTCAGTTTGACATATTTTTCCATTCATTCTATGCCCCACTGTTCTATTGTTATTTGAATCATTGTGCCGGAGACCGATCGTGATGGTAGACCTATTTTCGGTAGCACTGCCTCTGATTTTGCTTTCATGATTTTTCATTTATAACTTCACAGCAGCTTGTGCACCTAAATTAATACGTTATTGTTTTGTTTTTTTTTTTGTTCTTTATATCTGTGTAAAGGTGTACTAAAAATTATACGGAACTTATTTCGTTTGTAGTTTAATTAATAAAATTTATAGATTTTTATACGAAATGTATTTTTGTATCATATTCGATAGTCTTAGTTTTCGTTAAAAACATATGATAGTTATGATTCTTACGTTATTTTTAATTCAGTTGCATTCGTAGTTTCATACGTTACGTATATGCTGAGGCGAGACGCATGCGCCAAGTTGTTTGTTTGCTTTTCGCCTGTGTTTGTTTTAGTAAAAATTTATAGCGCACTGAGAAGATTCGCTGCAGAACATTTCTGTCTTTGAACTGCCCCACGTGTCCTCTTTCTTGCTATTTTAGTGGCTTGTAGATTACGAACTTACAAATAAATTCGGCTTTCGATTCCTCGAATTGAGATATTTATATATTTTATCATTGATTTAGAAATTGTAAACTATAAAGAATACGTAAAGTAATTGTCAGAAAAAGGTTTGGATTTGCAATTTTTCCCCTATAAGTTTTTTTAATTCGATACAGGCTGCTTTCCTCACGCTTCAATATATTTTTTTAAATCACAACGGTATATAAAATTTGACGAACGCGTAAATACGTGAAAAATAAAAATGTTTATTTGTTATATTCGTTAAAACTTACCGTCTGATAATTTTAAAGCTAACAAAGTAATGAAATTGTACGCTCCGGCCGCTGCGTAATACTCCCAGTCATTAACATTGTGAAAACAATCAACATGACTTCAACAATCAAACATCATCCACTATACGAATCGAGCTATAAAAATCAAATCAGATTTACACACTACAGCCATGTTTTGTTTGCGGCCCACTATTAGGGCTTCGTGAATTACCGTATTAACAGTTACGATCGGTTTTACGATTAACGTCTCTACATACACTCGGATCTCTGATCGCTTTTTTTTTGTTTTATAGCTACTTGACGAGCCGGTTGGCGTGGTTGGTAGTTACTTGCCTTTCATGCCAAAGGTCGTGGGTTCGATTCCCACCCAGGACAGACATTTGTGTGCATGAACATGTCTGTTTGTCCTGAGTCTGGGTGTAATTATCTATATAAGTATATATTTACAAAAGAAAAGTAGTATATGTAGTATATCAGTTGTCTGGTTTCCATAACACAAGCTCTGCTTAATTTGGGATCAGATGACCGTGTGTGAATAATGTCCCAGGATATTATTATTATTATTTAAATGGTTAATCATAAAATGTTCATGTTACATTAAAAGATTGGATTTATAAAACATAAAAGATATTCTGTATTATAACACGATTAGCTCGTTGAATGACTCCCATCGGTCTAAGGTTGATGTTATTCAGCCTATAACTGAGCTGATGCAAAAAAAATCGATGATATCAGACTGGGAGATTCTGAAATTAGCAGGCACAATAAAAAAAAAACAAACCATACGTAAATTATTTAATATAAATGAAATTCAAAATACATTTTTAAAAGTAATTCTTATTCGTTAAGTCATACCACGTTCTTAAAATATATGTCTATTTATGACATAAACATACAAAACTATATGTTGAATGTGAAGATTTAATTAGTTAATTATAAAATTAACTTCAGCTTAGAACGATTTCGTTTCCGAGTTGTATTAACAAGAGCTTGTGTAGGAAAAAAACCTCAATTAAGCCGTAATCCCGGAGATACAAGTACATAAAAATAAAGCACGTATTAAAAAAGAGTAGCCTCCGCCAAATAGACTCAATAAAGAGAAGGCATTGTGCGCTAAGCATTTACAAGCAACGACTTGGGTTTATTTAATTGTTGAAATCGTAGTTTTAGATTTAATATAATCTTGACTGTTATTATTTAAATGATTTGTAATATTATAAATGTGAATTGTTTTTTTAAGAAATGTTAACCATCGCTTACATCACCAAAGCGCCTTGGGAACGAAGATGTTATGTCCCTTGTGCCTGTAATTACACTGGCTCACTCACCCTTCAAACTGGAACACAACAATACCAAGTACTGCTGTTTTGCGGTAGAATATCTGATGAGTTGGTGGTACCTACCAAGACGAGCCTGCACAAAGCTCTACCACCAGTTTGTTACACTTTCAACAACGTGTTAACGGCTCAACCGAACTCAATCATCGTGAAATTTTGCATTCACATTATCAAGTGTACAGAAAAGGATAATGAGATCTACAAAAAATTACACGCGGGCGCAGGAACTAGTTCGTTATAGTTTGACAGCCTTTAACTGTCTCGTTGATTTAGTGGCTAATTATAAGTCTGCTCGAGGTACAAATTCCGGATCGATAAAATGAAAATAGTGTCGATTTTCTGTCCCTTCGGACAGAGAAACCTGCTCGTGCGCATACACTGGGCACTATAATGTCTTCTGTGTAGTTAGTATTTAAAAAGTGGCCCAGAAAAATATTATTATTATTATTATTCAAATTGTATGAAGCATTTAATGCTGTTAATATTATAATAAATTACAAATTTAATTACTCTTAAAAACTATCATACGCTTACAGTTTATATATATATATATATATATATATATATATATATATATATATATATATATATATATATATATATATATATATATATATATATCTTTTAATTTTAATTTGTTGCGACTAAATTTTATTCAATGGCTTTGAAAACCTGTTATGCGAATTTAAGTCGGGACTTATCGTTTTAAGTTAAACAATTTGCAATTTCCTGGCGTACGCTCATATCCTCTGTCGATAAGCCGATGATAGACGCTTTCATTTTTGTCACTAAGTATTAAGTTATATTTTAAGTAATTAAATACATAAAAAAAAAATGTTTTTGATTTATGTCAAAAGTAATATTCTGTAGAGAATTGTAACCGATTAATTTCTTTGTAGTTTTTTTTGTCACAGTAACGATTAATTAATTAATTAAAAGATGGCGAACGCCTCGCATGGTGTAAATAAAATGTATGTAAGTAGTTCTATGACCTTAAGAAAGTGGCGGGCACCGACTGGATGCGGAAGGCGGAGGACAGGGAGCCTTGGGGCACCTTGGGAGAGGCCTATGTTCAGCAGTGGACAATGATTGGCTGTTTGAAATGATTTGATTTGAAGTAGTTCTATACCAAAATTGTATCGAAGCCTAAATGGTTAATAAACATACAAACACACAAACGTTTGAATTTATAATATTAACAAGCTAAGTATGTATGTAAGTATGTTGCTTTTATAGCTATTTTAAATATATTTCATCGAATGGAGCTGTATTTTATTACATCTTATTAATTTCCAATTCGGTTTAAAATCATTCGAATATTAAATAGTTAGAAATAATCTGCAAAAAAATAATGAACAAGAAGTTCATGAGCGCTGAAGAATGAAACGCGCTGCTTCATCTAGTATAAGTTTTATGTATATTTGTATTAGTAAGTTTTTTCAGTAAGGCGTTTAAACGTAAAACGTCTCCCTCATTTATATATAGATTGATATTGATACCAATTTCGTATTTTGTACAGTTAACGTGTAACCCAAATTATTAAACACGCTAACAATGCAATATGTTACGAGTTCTGTATTTCGTTACGCGTATACATTTTTACGAGTCAAGAAATTCCTCATCAAGCGATGAATACCGAGCCCCCCGTGCCCCGTATCCCCGTTCTCATCAATTGTTCCGCGTGTTTGTTTGTGTTTGCTCTCGGTTGCTTGTTTTCATAATACAATGTCTGTCTTTGATGACGTTGTGTGTTTGCGTTGCGGTTCGTTCAGGATACGACTCTTGCCGAAATTTCCTCGTCGTTTCGATTGAAGATTTTATTTGTTGTATTGTTTCGGTACTATGTCGAAATTGGTGCTTCCGACGAACTTTGGTAATTATAGCATTTAATTGCGTGTTATTTACGTAAGAATTTTTAACGTTTATATATCCAATTAAATGAAATAATACAGTGAACTGTGCCTCTTTATACATTTATCTTTTTTGTCGCTAACAACCTGCTTACCGAATTGCTAATCTCGGGGTGGGCTCAGCTCACATTACTCGCTTCGTCGACTCTTGGCCCTCGTCCACCACATGCATCTTACCCGTTTGTGCTCGAAGCATTGTTAATCCATTGTTATTTATAGAATGCGAAATGCATAATTATTATCTCGGTGCCGCTATGATAATTATAGCAGCCACTGTTAGACGGTAACGCTATGGCGCACACGAGCGAACTCGAAGCGTGACGTCCGCACTCTTGTACCTGCTTATGGTATCGATCGTTATAAATTGCAAAACGAAACGTACAATTGATTTTGTAATAGAAAATGTAACAGCGACGCGTCTACAAGCAAGCTGCTAACGGTGCGGCGCGGCGGGTCGGTCAGGAATCCAATTTTACTGTTGCGATGTAAAAACTGAATCGAACAGTTCGTGTGATAACCAAAACGACAAAAACCGTGTCGCGGAAAAAAGGAATAGAATAGCGGCGATTTGTTTCGGTTGACGAGTAGTGGAGCAGATCGTTCAAGTTACAATTGGCCCGCTGGGTCATCGACTCGGCGGGAAAAGCGACGATTGGCCGATACCGTCATGAGCGCTGAACGCTCACGCCACGCGTTTCGTTGTTTTGTATTTTATATACTAAATCGAAATAATATACGATTAACTTAAAACCATGTAGTTCTAATGTATTGCTTTACAATAAAATAGCTATTGAATGTATTTCTTCAATGGAAATATTTGAAAGGAAATCAAAGGTTAAACAAACGGAAGGAGGAGACAAGTTTTTTTTGTTATTCCATCTCATGGAGGAGTGCGCTTTTCCGGTATTTGCCGTCTCGAGGTGGAATCCATCAAAGGATTAGAGGGTGTCTCGGGGACGCGACGGGTTTATCGGAATTTTCCCGATGTGGAATAAATTATCCGGCACTTAAACGACATCGCGCAGATTTTAAACGCTCTCGATGTTTCTACATGACACTGAAAGGAATCCCGATTGTTATCAGCGATTAAAGTGTCCCAATAACTTGTTCAGACTGAAAACTTGAATTGAGCCGTCGAGTCTTTAACATTCTTGAGGGGAAACAGATTCTCTTTACGGATAACTTTGTTCGTATTCCGGTAGTATAGTTCTAGTATTGTTATGATTTTGATTTTTAATAGCATAGATGACACAACACACATAAACATGTATCCCTGTGTGAGTTGGACTTGTTTTATTTTGTGCTTATCCCTCATTTTATACCGACATGGGCTCTACGAATGGGCTTTAGATACTTTCAATCTAAATCCGTTGCAAACAGTCAAAGCGCAGGGCAAGCACAAATCTCTACGTTTCAATCAGTACCGATTGAGGCCCGACCGCTGCACACAGTCACAGACGGGAGATTATAGAATGCATGACGCAGCAACATTAAGCGGTACGTCATTTCATATAGATGGAAATTGGATGTGGCATTAATTGACCGAGCTCTCTAAAATACCTCTATTCAATCCAATGAAAATGTAATACAACTTTTTCATTACAATATTTCCGAGTCAAATTATAGAGTGACATACAGAGTAATGAAAGCACAGACATTATTTAATTTGTATTTTAATTATGTTCACTTTTATGAAAGCGTGCCCTCGGTGAATATGTTTCGCAATCGTACGACGCGACATGCGACATGTCATTTTAAATTCGTAAAATCCGTCATTATAATATATAAAGCTTGAGAGTTGGTTTGTTTGAACGTGCTCTGCGGCTGACAATCCGATTAAAATTTTTTTTGTTAGATAGCAAATTTATTGAGAAATTATACGGATTGTTAAACACTACGCTACGAAACGCGGAAGTGGAGATGTAACGTATAACTCTGATGAAACCGCGCAGAGCAGCTAGTAAATACAATAAATATTATTAGTTGACGTTGGAAGTCAAGAAACTTTATGTGCATTTCGCTGGTGTCGCACTGTCGCCACTTTTACATAAAAAATAGCCTTTTGCCTGGTAAAGATAACATAGCTTGTATAAAGTATAACTAAACTAGAGGACGATAATTGCTACATGTTGGTTTAATCAACTGGGCAGAGAAATTAGAGTTAACGTGAACAGCTGCTTAGATGATAATCTACATAAAATTGTGGCACGGCAGAAGCGTCATCGCGGCTCGCAATCGACCCCTACGCGGTTTTTATTCGTATAATACTAGTAGACGGGAAGGGGCAGGTGTTTGCTACGTCTATGTCTATGCCCTTGTCTCATGTGCACAGACTACTGACAACGTGAATGCAAAATTTCATGATGATATTTTAAGTACCTAGTTGTGGCGTGAAATCGTAACAAACAAACAAATAAATAAACTAACTTTAGCATTTATATGATTAGTTAGGAAAAACCGTAAGGGGCCGTCGTACGATGTACATTGATCGTAAGATTAAAATTGTATTATAATATTACATCATAATTGCATCAACCTATATTGTATCAAAGTTTGTTTTCACTCTCAGTTTTTGACTGTCGTTGACAACATATAAGCTGACCTACCTAACCTATCCTTTCAATTTCAAAATGTATTTCAATTGTTCTGTGTTGTTATTAAGAGTTGTTCAAACGATTTTAAATTGTCTACTTTCTCTTTCCTTTGTACGAAATTAAATCCTCGATGTTTTTAAGTCGAATGCATTTATCAAAGACTAAACTTCCGAAGTCAATTAATTTATGAAATTAAGCTTAAAAGTAGAAACCTATTGTAGCAGATTCGTTATTTAAGCGTGAGTGAGCCAGCGAAAATAAGGGATGATTTTATGGAAAAAGTCTTATATGTTCTAATGCTGATGAGACAGTTGTGCGTAGATCATCGATTATAAATATTATGTAAAAATACATCGTAAAATATATAACGACTGCAATTTTAGACAAAAATAAGTTTTATTATAAACTATCTAAATTAAAATATTCTTATCTAAATAATTATATAAGATATATTTAGCCAAGCCTGTTTTAATTTATGTAGGTTATATGTCCTACTGTTACTTAAATCGACAAGTCATGTCAGTACTTGCATGTAAGTAATTAAGTCAATGCAACTCGGTGCGCCTGCGCAGGAAAGTGAGTGGTCAGTTTGAATATGGAAGTAAGAACGTAACGCGTGGCGCTATTGCAGGGTTGTCATAGAAAACGAACATAAAATTTCATATTATTATATTTTTATTGGTGGTACGACTCGGGTTACGTATCATTTCCACGAGGGTAAGTAAGTCTGAAATGTCCTGTAATAACACTACCTTAACGCTGAAGATCTTCTTTAGAAAAATAACACTTGAAAGCAAATCTTTTAAACTTAAAAATGTTATAATTTAATACTAGTTTTCTTAAGATAGAGAAAAAGTGCATTTATATAAATAAACAAATTGATACAAGTTTGTAATTTTGAAACAAAGAGTAACTACGGAGTTTCTTGCCGGTTCCTCTCGGTAGAATCCACACCCCGCGCCGGTGCTAGCGCTTGGCGATTCATAAGTACTTGTAAAAGTCTATTTGAATAAAAATATTTTGATTTGATACGAAATTTAGAAACCTTAGAAATGTTTTATGGCAATTATGAAATAGTATAGTATATACATATACATACAAATAATTCATAGAAAAATGACATAAAACTTAACTTTTTATGTGAACCCTAAAAGCTAATGTAGGCTAAACACGTCGCATACGCATTCTCTCTTTGTATGTCTACAATCATCGCGCTAAGAATGTGCATTGAAAATGGTTACACAATTCTATATATAGTTTAATAAGTCAAGAATTCAACCAGCTGGATATCACCATGGTTGCTTGTTTGTTAGCTGGAATCAAGTCATTGATATCATTTTACGCGCCACTGCGCGTTACGTTTGAAGGTGTCGATTGCGGGGCAGGCAACCTGTGAGGGTTTAACTTTAAAATAAATTATATAAGCATTATCAAGATATAAATAAAGAACTTTATTTATTACTAGCTGTCTATCGCGACTTCGTATGGATAAAATTAATAAACTTGTTACTCCTCCCATTCTCTACCTTGAAATTGAAACTTCCAAAAATCCTTCCCAATCCATCCCAAAGGTTCTATAAGAGTATATCGTAAGATGTTTTTGAATTTTATACATAACCTTATTTCCTTTTCGGTGATTATCTTTGGTTGTCAGTCTCTGATTTCTCAGCAAAAAATTCTTGATAATGAAAGTCGTCGAAATCTTTATTCAATATAGAAGCGTTACACTTGCTTATTGATTGACAAAAATCTGCCACTGAGAACATGGTTCTCTCAATAAGGGCACAGGCTACCTTTTTCTATATATTTATTTAAATTATTTAAACTGAAAAATACATGTAGTAATTAATATATATATATATATATATATATATATATATATATATATATATATATATGTATGTATAAATTACAAATGTGATAAATATGTATATAGATAAAATCGCGTCTTATAATATCACGTGAAAACTCCTTCAAGACTGAAGGAGTTTCCCTTATAAAATTGTTTTGTTTCTTATAATTTTTTTTTATCAACAAACGTAATGTTTCATGTCACTTATTACAATTTGTTGAAGCCATTTTTTATTCCTTTATATATAGAAAAATAAAATGAACTTACTGTAAGTCGTATATAAAATTAAATATAGTATACTGATATGGCACGGCTGTCGTCCGCAGACCTCTTACTTCATACCCTAGTCCTCTGGGATCCTAACTTACGCTTGGTAAACTTTATAGCTGGCGATACGCATATTCTGCGCGAGAAGTTTCTGAACTCGCAAGTAATAATATTATATAACATTAGTCTCTAATCAGGATATTTGTGTGGGATTTAATATTTGTAACAATTGATGGCTTGGATTTTACTAATATGTAGAGTTGTGACCTTACCCTTTGAGGAAAATGTTTGGAGCTCATTCCATCACGCTGCTATAATGCATATTGGTAGTTGATTTTCATTTGGCACATGGTACTCTTGTATTAAAAACGAGATGAGTAATACAAATTAAATCTCGACCAATGAGGTCGAGGTTCGAATCAACTTTGATCAATATGACGTATCTATAACTCAACTCCTTAACTCGTTAATAATAAATTTAAAATAGTATTTTTTTAGTACTTATAAGTCTATAACCGTCATTCTGTTTGTTTATGCTAAATAATAATAGTAAGTTTTACACTAAGAATTGTCAGTTAAAGTTTTAATTGGTTCAGAATAGCTTAAACTGACATTAGAGCCATCAGTTCGCGGTTGCGGTGTGGGCTATTGATTGATGTCAAAGAGCCAAGTTGTCGAGAGTAATAATTCGACGTACGGTGAAAATTTGCCCGCAATTGAAACTCGTGTAAGTGTCGTTAAGGAAACATATTAGAAATTAGTTTTGTCTCACCCTAATCGACTCGAACACCGAGTTTTAATATCACTTTGATGCTACGAACAACAAGTATGCTCTTGTTATTTGTAACACGCTCTCTTAGCTTGAAGAACATTTATCTCTATGTAACCTCTTTTTTTAATATATATTCTTTACCTAATATCATCCTACTAAGTATGGACAACTAATTGTTGAGTATATACATATTTAAGAATGCGAAACAACAAAAATACTATTGATTTTTTGTTTTATTATTAATTATTTAAGTTAGGCATACAAAATCAGAAAATGTAATTTTTTAATAAATTATAGTATACATAAGTAAAATTATGTTAAATTATTAATGTAAAATTACAAAATAATCATCCTTATACGATATAACTAGCTCTTAATATATATTCAAATCAAAATATAATTTAACAGTGTAACAATACAAAGCTACACATTCATCTTAAAATAAAGTAAAAGTCACGTATGGAATGGTTTCAATTCTCCCAAACAACCGACATGTAAAATAAGTCGAAGCGTCAACGGCTGAAAGAGCCTGTTATTTAAAAAGAGATGAAATAATGGCAGAGGCGAAAGATTGCGTGTGTCTCTTGTACGGCATTTTGTAGTAATCCAATAGTGGAGGAGATAAAAGGGTGGTTTAATGGAATTAAACAAAAGTGAGAACGCTGCTGCGGAGCGCCGGTCGACCGGTGCCGTAAGCCGGACTTGCGGAATGTCTTTGTTGGGTTTGTGAGAATTGTTTCATGTTTTATCTCGGTACAGACATTTTTAGATGGCAGACGAGAAATTTTTACTAGCATTTTCGAAGTGGAATGCCATTAGTAAATAATAATATGGATTGTGGTTCAGAGCGCGCTTTTCTAAGTGCGTTGGTTGTTGTTCTATGAGCTACTGTTTGCGCGTGGATATTTTAAATATGGATTATGTTTGTTAGATTTTTTCATGTTATAATTATTAGTAACTGGTGGTGGACCATTTGATACAATTGATGGTCGGTCTTCATGTGTGTCCATTATAACTTGAATTTCCCTGTCGCGTCTGCCGTTTTGTTCGCGCTAATCTCCACTTATCGATGTGTTGATTATCATTCCGTGTTCACCGAGGTTTTTTCCGAAGATTAACGTATAATTTATGAACATTTTGTGCTAATTAGCTAACGTTTTTATAATATTTATCAATTAAGCCTGAAAATATCGTGTTGTCTGACACCGTTCGAGGTGTGCGCTACGAAAATCAATAAATTTTATCTTATCTAATCGAAGCGGTAACTCTGTTACCCGTCTGTAGCCGAGGAGGGTTGCTAGTCATCAAAAAAAGGGACTTGAAGTATTTAAATCAAACTGAGATATTATTAAAAACAATAATATTGTGCACATCTTATAGGCCAAGGTATTTCAGTTGTGTTGTTGAAATATGGTGAGTGTGAGAGGATTTTATAAAAATATTATCATTAAAATAGAATAAACACATAAGAATCAACCACGAATTTAAACTTATTTTTAAGATAAATGGATATAATAAGAAAATTACAACATACTAAGAATGTAGGTGGAGCGTTTTGCGAAATTTCGATATATGATCGTATATGCGTAGATTTAGATAAATGTAATCCGTTCAAGAATATTTTATTGATTCTCATCAATGACTGCCTCGTTGGTCTAGTGGCTTGATGTAAGGCCGCAGTCCCGGAGGTCCTGGGTTCAATTCCTAGGTCGGGCCAATAAAAAGTTATTGGGTTTTTCTGTCAGAAAATTCTCAGTAGGAGCCCGGAGTCTGGAAGTTGGAAGTGATTTCACTCCCGTGCCTCGGAAAGCACGTAAAGCCGTTGGTCCTGCGCCTGAATTCTTTCCGGTCGTGTCGGATTGCCGTCCCATCAGATTATGAGAGTTAGGGAATAGAGAGTGCACTTGTGTTTGCGCACATACTTGTGCACTATAATATCTCCTGCGTAGTTGGTTAATCTATCTTGAGATTGGCCGCCGTGGTCGAAATCGGTCTGGAGGACATTATTGATTCTCATTATATTGTGATAATTTTGAAATTAGCCGCAGGACTAGAACGGTTTTACGTGCTATCCGAGACGAGCGAGTACATTGCAAACTTCTACTAACTCCTCGACGGAAAAAAAACAATAACTTTTAATATGACCTCGAGATTTGTGACTGGGGTCTTCTTATCTGCCAGCGTATAAACTATCTAGACCAATGAGCGAACAAGGGACTACCCTTGATCTTACCGAGATAACAATAATATTTATTATACTATATACTAAAGATTTTATTGGCAAATTAGTCGAGTCTATGTTTATTTATTTTAATTGACTTTTATATAAAATATAAGCGACTTACAGAATAATTTTTGGTTTGTAGGTCGATTTGTACGCGCTAACTATCGTTCCCGCTGCCAATAGGTCAATCATTTTATTAGGGTTGCCACCTTGTCAGCTTGAAGTGAATTGGTGTGAAATTTGTTGATATTAATAAAAATTGACGTCACGGTCACATGTTGCGTAAATAGGGCTGGCAACGCTTATTATATATTTTTAATGCAGTTACTATTACTCTATATTATAAAACTAAGTGCCCCGTCGTGTCTGTCTGTCTGTACGCGATAAACTCAAAAACGACCTAACGGATTTTCATACGGTTTTCACCAATAGTCGGAGTAATTTATGAGGAAGGTTTAAGTGTAATTCATTAATGTTTTGTGTAAATTGGCTAAAATATCACGACGAATGTTGAAGATGTAGGCAAAAATCATACCGACTGGGAGCTTACTGGCGTGTGCCTCGTAAACCTGTAGAGTTATATGTATAATATTACGATATAAACGTTTTATGTAGACCCTTAACCTGTGCGAAGTCGGTTCGGGTAGCTGATAATAATAATATAATAATAATAATAATTTATTGCGAAAAAACATAGCCTTACAAATAAAAATAGTTTTTATATTACTAAGTATAAAAAAAGTATTAATAGTTTGTCAAATTATTAAATTTTAACTAAATAATATACATCCAATTTTAAAATTAATAATTTGATTAATGATCATTTATAATTATTTTTATAATTATTTAAATGGTATTAATACTGTGGGCATTTTGTTGCAATTTATTATGTAGAATGTCAGTAAGTTACAGCGATTAGGGATAATTGCTCGGCCACCTAATTGTTTGATCTATTGAGGTTTTAGGAGCCGATAATCACGGACCGTGATGAATTCGTAATGGCTATTTATCATTTTCCATGAATTGTTTTAGTTAATTTATTATAATTGAAGTCTAAATTATATATTTACTTATTAAATATTCATTTGCGAGTTACATACTTTACATGAATAATTTATAACTTAAAAAGCATATAATTACGCAATACAATTAAATTAATTAAATAAAAAACAATGTTTTCATGTATTTCTTTTTTCTGTATCAAAGCAATTTATAATTGAATAATTATAAATAAAGGAAGAGACACGCTTAAGTGATGATTTCATTTTGTACATGCAAGTACAGTGTATGTATTTTGTTTCTCACCACCAGGGAATGTAAAGACATATAAATAATATATTATATCCGGTTTTTTTCATTGATTGTTTTTAACTTGTAACAGTTAATACCTTAATGTTAATATTGAATTTAATTTGAGTCGTTTAGAGGTTTAAAGGAGGCGTAAATTAATATTTGAGCGATTAATAATAATAAAGGGATGTGCCCTTTTTGTATGATTTTTTTAGGCTGACCGTTTTCACATATAAATATAGAAAATATATGAGTATAAAAATACAGACACGTGGTAACCCTAACTATGCAATGCACCTGTCGTGATCGCTCAGCGCCACTGCGCCAACATCTGTCGGGGCATGCACTTTTGTATTTTTTCGCCTCGTTTTTTAACCTTAATTGCGTAGTAACAGACAATCCGTTTGAGCTAATGCATTTTGAGAATTCAATCCTCTTGTTCTAAAGCCGTTTTTTAAAGAGGTCCTGTTTGACGTTTGTTAAGCTTTTGTTATCGCGCTTAGAGCACTGACGTGCTTACTAGTAAAACGACGTTATCGTAAATAAGCGTCAACAAAGATATATCCATTTCGATCTTAATGAAAACCCGTCTTAACACGATAAGACGTTACAGTTTTGTTTTTCGCTATCATAAGTGGCTGGGACGCTTCTTGGCGCACTTCGTCATCATAGCTCTTTGACAGTATACGCTATTAATCATGTTTATATTACGTTCGCAGAGTACACGAACTATTTAGATTTTAGTTGACTATTTATTTAACACGTAACGTCAAATTTATTGCATAATCAACTGTTAATAATACGTGTAATACAAATATAATACTTCAGTTTATTACGTCTGTTTTCAAGTCAAGTCAACGGTACATAATGTATATTATGTACATACTTATATAATAACTCAACATGCAGGTTTTAAATATGACATTCATTGCTTTAAATAAAAATTATATAAAATAATAAAAAATTAAAATGTAAAAACGATGAACTATTTTAGTAAAAAATAATAAGCGTAGGGATAAATAAATATATTAAAAGTTGAGTAAGCTTCCTCAGAAGGAAAGGAGGCCTTATCCCAGCTGTGGGACATTTACAGGCTTTTACTTTAGGTATATAAAAACATGATATAAAAACCACGCCAAATTTTTCTCAGCATAATTTTAGTCTGGTTAATGCTTTAATCCAGGTCTGACAGGATAGCTCTAACACAAAGTGATTGCTATTTGATCTCCGCGATACATTCAATTAGCATAAACCGTGTATCTAGAACTATTAATATAAATAAATTAATGATAACAAATAAAATTGATACGTTTCATCTCGCTTTCATCCTATAAAATACGAATAGAATATCTTCCAACTGGTTATCTATACTCATCGATGTTTCAATTTGTTGTTTGATACAAACGACTTCAGCCAAAATTAAGAGCAAATTATTATTAAAATATCAGCCGTGATGGCCCAGGACGAAGTCTAATCTTAATCAATGATACCGAGATCAATTCCGGGCAAGCATAACTATAATTAAATGTGCTTAATTTGTGTTTATAATTAATCTCGTGTTCGGCGTTAAAGGACAAAAATATCATACCTGCACTAACAGCATTGAAGCAGCGTGGTGGAGTAAGCTCCAAACGTTCTCCTCAAAAAGGAAAGAAGGCCCTAGGCCAGCAGTGGAATGTTTACAGACTGTAACTTTTATTTACTAAAATACAGGCTTAGCCGCTTGAATTATAAGCGAGTCAAAAATCGGTCAAAGGTTTATCCGGTGGTAGGTTTTTGTGCCCTCCTTGGTACCTTTTACTTATAATAGTTACTGTTTTAAGCGTTAGCACTTTGTTCTTATTTGAGTGAGCCAGTGTAAAGACACATGGGGTTTCTTAAATCGCAATTAAATATATAGTGGTTTTTATTGCAATGAGAGTATCTATAGTTGGAGTTGACCGCTTGTACCTTGAAAGCCTATTTGTAGATTCCTTCCAAAAATAAATTGAAAATATATTCAACAATATTTACATACATGTACATATGTAAACATACTCACACATATATGTATAAAGATATTATAAATTACGTAAAACTAGACCTCGAAATATAAAAAAAGTGTTATTTAATTCTCTAACATTTTTATATAAACTGAAATACATCTCTAACAAATGAAAAAAGTCTTTATATATATTTTGACAAGCCCTGCCTTCTAAGGACGTGGCAAATTTAATATTCGCCGGGAAGGCTGTTGTGACATTACCAGGAGTAGAGACGAGATGTATTTTTCATATTCTTATTTTGAATAACTACGTCGATCATAAATATAAACTAGTAAAAAATTATTGATACGTAATAACGTGTGTATCTTTTAGTTGCTATAGCTTATATTAATATTTGATTACTATTTTGGAACAAAATGACTTAAAGTGGTTACCAATTCATTCATGGAAAGTTAACCTAAGCCCCTAGAAATCAGATATTCAGCAAGTACAAGATAAAAGCATCTTAAGATGGAAGATAAAGAAATTAATAAAATAACTATATTGTGCCAATGATAATCAAGTTATAAGGAATCTTGAGAAAGTCAAATCTAGAGATGTTGACTCTTTAATTACAGCCGTTTTAGATATATCAATAAAGCATTTCATACACTTGGCGCGCTTTCGAGACGATAAGTATAATAGGAATCGAATTTTCGTTCGTAATAAAGGGAATATCGGAAATTGAATAAAGAACAAAGTGGCGTTCGGAAATTAGCTCGAAGAGTTTTGAATTTGGAGCACAACTTGAGATCATGACCGGAATTGCGTCAGACGTCGGAGTTTCTCAGAAGTTCGCATAAACTGAGTGCAAGGCTGCCGGTGTTTAGGTTTAATGTTTTAACTCCATACAGGTATCGTAATATTAACCTTGGCGGAGTTCGATTTCGAATACGGCTTAAACGTGGTGCGAATTGTGTTTGTATGTAAACATTCATATCCGTATATTGTGAATTAAGTTGAGAAATATTGTTTTACAACTGCCTAGTTGATTTAATTAATCTAAGTCCAAGATCCTGAGTCCAAGGTCTTGGCTCCGAATCCCAGGACGGCCCCGAATTTTATGGGTGTTTTTTGTCTAGAAAGTCTAACTAGCAATTTTTACATTTCTGCTATTTGGAACGCACGTTGGGTGCTTCGCCTTAACGATTATGTGGGAATTGATTTCCTATCGGATAAATACCCCCCTAAATAATAATAACAATGCCACCTTAAAAGGAATTACTAGTACTCTATTTAATCATTCAATTAAGCGTAAGGTTGGTGAGGAATTGGGATTATTGAATTGGATATGCTTGGAACCTACTATTTTCACATCGCTAGGCGGCCCGATAAACGTTACACTATTGACGCTTTTGGACACTAGTCCACTATATAGCTGTAGCTAACTATAGCTGGTCGCCGGTGGTCGCCGTGACCGAAATCTGCCAGGAGACGTCATGATGGAAACGTGTATTCACATCGTCAGTATTGTTCGCTTGACTTGACAACTGCTAAATGATTTAAAGTTGCTGACATTTGTCAATTTGTTAACAACATCTGTATTTGATGACAATTTTTTTTAATGACATTCCTTTGTTACTTCACTTTCCCGAGAGACACTGAATAATTTAGTTAGGTAAATAGCTTTCGCTCCGACGCTTTCGTGTCGAAGGTTTACTCAATCGTCAAACAAAAACCTTCCACGTAGATGTCTTGTACTTAATAAATAAAAATTGTATAGTAAAAGTTTTTTTATAGTTGGATATTTACGGGAAGGCGAGAGAAGGATAGGCGTGATATTGTGGCAAGGTTTTGTAAAGTCTCGTCAAATTTTAGAACCACCAAAGTGATGTATAATTTTGATTAACGTCATGAACTGTGTTTGAAGCATTGATGGTGTTTCTCCATCAGCTGTTCTTATCTCTTTCCGTATGGACAAATATGTGTACATATTTATTTAATATATTATTATTCGTACTTTACCAAAAACATAGGTACAAAAAATTACAAAAGAGAACTTAGTGTAAAAATCATGCTCATGAAGATATATCTTCCAGCACACCCAAGAAGGAAAAAATAATTTAAACAAATAAATAAGAAGTAGTCACAATCAATTTATAGCGAGAATCAGATATATTCTCCGTACCATCATGTACCAGTCTTAAAATAAACAAAAGATAGAGAAATCGTACTTATAGTTATATTGCAGTTTCGCAAGTTTAGTTTTAACTAAAACACTGGTTCGTGCGATCAGTGAACTGAGTACAAATGAATTTTCCATTAAAACAGGATATTTCGCACTCAGAGGCGAATGCATTGTTCAAAGTAGTATTCTACAAAACGTAATACAACAATGGGAAACCGTGGCTACATTAAGAAAATAGCACGACTGAAGTTAGTTTTTTTTTTCTAAATAAAAATATTTTCAATAGAAAATGTGAATAAACCAATATCTTTAAGCAGTTTCGTTTCTTGTAATATCGTGTAGAGACAAAGCGTTGGTATTTCTTATGTCTGACAAATCACTTTCCCTGAAATATTAGATTGGATGTTTCACAAAATGGAAACACGAACATTCGTCTTTGATACATCAGCTTTGAAGATACAAGCATCTTTATACCAGTGGACCCATCTTGATAGTTATTGAATAATGTATTTTAGACGACGATCCTCTATGCCCTTTGTTCCTTTTAAAATTCTAAATGTTTTTTCTCTATTTATAATTTCAATATAGATGAGAAAATGTGCCGACTGTTGGTAACTGGTTATTACTTACATTCTATTGATAGATAAACTGTTTGAGAGATTAACTATTTCTTACTCCGCCTTTGACTTACGATACCAACCATGGAAACTAAGAAAAAGATGTTCTCCTTTGTGCCTGTATACCACTAGCTCACTAAACATGCAAATGGTAGAATAAATGAGCGGTACCCATCTACGCATGCACAAATTCCTATCGTCGGTTTAGTAAAATCAGTTTTGGCGAACACGTAATTGAATTATGTATCTGTGTGAAATTAATACATTCTGTATCAAAGCTCCGACTGATGCGATATTTTTAATAACGTTTGAGGAAAATTCGTAAACATATTTTTTCTCGTACAAACGATATGATACGGTTTCATCGTACGTATCATGGTATCGATAGGAATACATCCGATCGCTTTTCGTGAACCATGTGAGGCGGATTACCCTCCATAACGTCTTGATGTCGGGCATCTGCCGCGTTTCCGAACGACTCCGGGCAGATGTTTTTATATTTTTTATGTAATACCGAAGCGTATGATATTATACAAATTGCGGATTCCGTTCGAGTTATTTTTAAGTACGCGCGCACTAAATTAAATATATTGCGTTCGTTGTATTCGATGTTTTATACGGGCGAATCGAAATTGAATTTTTTCTAACTAAATCTGAACTCTTTTGAAGTCGTAGTTTTGTAGGTCATTTTTTTAGTATAGTTTAGTGAATAAATAAATTAGTTGATTTTGGATTGTCAAAAAATCTTTGCAATTAGAAGTCTATAGTGATTTCTTATAGTTTACTTATATGCAAGCATGTCTGTTACACCTAAATTTTACCAATTTTGACAATTATTTTTTTCATTTACCACATTTCGAGTACGATATTTGAAACAGGTATGTTGACAGAAATATTGGGTCAATGGAAATTGGGGTAAATTGGTAAAATTATTTATTAGTTTTTTTTTATTTGGTGGTCACTACCACCCATAGACAAATGCGCTGTAATAAATATTAACCGTTCATTACATCGACAGCCACTAAACTTAGGAACTAAGATATGATGTCCCTTTTGCCTATAGTTTAAACTGTAATATACAAATACGAAGTATTGCTTTTTGGCAGTAAATTATCTTATGAGTGGTTGGTAGCTTCCCAGATGGGTTTGCACAAGTCCTACCACCAAGATAAGTTTAAGATTCTGGAATTAAAATGATTTTAAGACTCATTTAAAAAAAAATTAAGAAATGACGCTACTTGTGCTCTTACAATAAACAGTATAAAAGACTTTAAAGTCAAGTAACAGCCTGTAAAATCCCACTACTGGGTAAAGAGTTCTCTCGAGGAGAATGTTTAAATAAACGACTTTGTTTCGTGTTTGTTTTTAAACTCACCTAATTACGAAGCCCTACATTCAGCTTGGCCTTACACGAATTAGCATTAATTTTATTTTAGATGTAATTGTTTTTTTTTTTATTGCAAATGAATATTTGCACAGGTACTACTAGTATAGGCGACAGTTTTTATGACTTTTTAACTCAATTTACCTATATTTTTATGTACGGAAGTATAAATATAATAACACTAGAGTATATAATATATTATATGTTAAAGTTCTCAACATTGTATTTAGTCCGTACTGTACATGTTTTGCCTTAGCTCGCGTATAATGTTATAGCGGTTTTAAAAATAGTTTAATTTACTATAAGTTTGTTTTTGATTGTAAATATTTAGATTTTTCAATCATCGCCATCTACCAAAGCATTTTTATTGGTAAGTGGAAATTTATAAGACCGTAGTGAGAAGCTAAATTCGTTCTAATTTTGAATTCATCGGAGGAAAGAACTTAATTCATTCCAGAAAAATAAATGTTTTCTTTATATCTAACTATTATTGAGAGAAAAGTCAGCTCATTAGATAGAACACGTGGATTAAATCCAGAAAGCACGATTGTGTGATTTGTGTTGATTTGGCGGTGAAGAAGAATTACATGATCGGTTTAAATCCTATCACAATTATCCATCGACCCTCACTCGTGCAGCGTCGTGGAATAAACTCTAAACCTTTTCCTTAAGGGGAGCCAAAGTTTTTGCCTAGCAGAGTTTGCTTCATAGTATTACCATTTTTGATCACGTAGATAGATTAAAATCATTTCATCTAAATGGTTTGCTATTCTTTTCACCCTTATATATGAGAAAGAAAGATAGATATACTATTACTTTATTAAAATGGTATAACAGGATTGACAACATGATCCATTACATCGTAAAAATATACCAAAAAAAGGCAATACAATCCTATTACGGTTAGTAGTAATCACAAGGTAATGAACAGTTATATGGATTAATTTTTAATTCTAGTGTTATTTGGAATATTAAACTGAAATATTCAATTTTGAAACGATTATATATTGAGCTTTATTAGCACGATGAATCAGTAGTAAATCCCGCATGTGACATTATGGAGCGCATTACGAGGGGTCAACGGAAATATTTCAAAATAGACTAGTTTTGTGATTAATCACTCGGATTTACGTGCGATTTGCTCGCTCCGAATAATCAGGAACGAACCGAATGTCTTCTGTAATTAAGGAGGATTTATATTTATTTTATTTTGCACTAGTTCTCGACCGCGGCTTCGCCTGTTGTTTTGGTCAGGTCTAAGGTATAAATGAGTAGCCTATGTCCCTTGCCTGGGATTCAAGCTTGCGTTATATATTAAATTTCACCAAAGTCGGTTCGATAGCTTAGCCGTGAAAGCGCAAAAGACAGACATAATTACTTTGGCGTTTATAAGATTAGTATAGATGTTATCAAACTGAAAAATATCGCGAGTGTAAGTATAACTCTGCCACATATGTATCCAAAATAATTATTTCATTACCCGTAACAAATGAAAAGGAAATATTATATTCAAACCGAATCATATACTGCTATTGTACCTGAAAGTACATGAAAAGTTTATATTATATGGGCTTTGTGCAAGCTCGTCTGGGTAGGTACCACCCACTCATCAGATATTCTACCGCAAAACAGCAGTACTTGTTATTGTTGTGTTCCGGTTTAAAGGGTGAGTGAGCCAGTGTAATTACAGGCACAAGGGACATAAAATCTTAGTTCCCAAGGTTGGTGGCGCATTGGCTATGTAAGCGATGGTTGACATTTCTTACAATACCAATGTCTAAGGGCGTTTGGTGACAACTTACCATCAGGTGGCCTCAAGCTCGTCCGCCTTCCTATTCTATAATAAAAAAAAATATTTATATAATATAATATGTAAACTGTAGGTTTGAAGTATTTGATGGCAGCGTTCGTAGCGATTTTTAGATAGCGGAGCGTTCATTTCGATCCGGGCACATTTTGACGACGTGATCGTGACGGGTTTTTTTATGATAAAAGTCATAAAATTATGTCGGACTGCAACTATATTATATTTTTATAAGAGTTTGCCACAAGTCTTAGCTATTTATAATTCTTTTTTTTGTATGTAGGCGATACAAATTAAGATTTGCGTATAAAGCAGATCTGTCTAATAATAAAATTACGTTGACTACATCGGAAAATCTTTAACATTACGTCATTGATAAATTGTATCTCGTTTTAACTTTATACAATGTGACTTTATCTTATTGTTCTAGAATAACAACCAAAGTCAAATAACAATGGCAAAAACCATATTTTTTTATTAAGATCCTTAATATTAAACGAATTAAAATGTTTTAACGCGATCTTTTGGACGACGTCCAAATATATCCAGGTGTGAAAAAAGAGATTCATCTAATTTATTGCCATTTAAAAATGCAAAAATTCCTACAAGATTTGATATACGAGATAAAGCTGTTACTAAATAAATATACAAATAGTTTTACATTTGTAATATACATGATTCGATCGTGTTACGTGTCGCTTTGCTTGTATGTCGATTAATATTATAGAAAAATAACCGTATCAACTTAAGTATTACTCATAATACATATATAATAATAATGTAACTGGGCCGTATTGGATATGTTAGAAGTTATTTGTTAATATAATAACTACAAAGTTTCTTGCCGGTTCTCCTCGGTAGAATCTACATTCCGAACCGGTGGTTGTTATACACTCAATGATAAATTAAACATTAATTAACATGATGATTTAAAAGTGCATATTTTAATAGAGAATTATTTGATTAATTGATATAATTATCAATATATAAACATCGTCTTAGTGGTAGGGCGTAAGTTCAGGTACCACCCATTTTTGTGATAAATGGGTTTTTGTGATAAATTCTACTGTCAAACAGCAATAGTTATTAATGTCGTGTTCCGGTCTAAAGGATGAGCCAAAGTAAATACCGACACAAGGGATATAACTACTCAGTACCCAAGGCATGTAGCTCATTTGCGATGTAAGGGATTTATAATATTTCGCATAGTAAAAACGTTTATGGTCAGTGACCATTTACCAGCAGGTTGTCCATTTGTCAATTTTAAATTTAAAAAAATCATAGATTTATCAGTCTTGGGTAATTGATTTGGCCTCAAACATTATTATGTACAAATAAAAAAAGAGTGATCTCATTATTTGCTAGCATGAACTGTTTGCAATGAAACGGTAATAAATTACTAATTTAATTACAATCCCATGATCGTAAGATATAATTCATACCCGTTGAACTGTTTTTGTGAAAACAAAATTGTATGTTTATATTATATTAATGTTGTTATCTAATCTTTTTTATTTAATATATTTAGCTGGCAAACCAATTAGGCAATGTGACAGCCTGTAAATGTCCCACTGCTGGGCAAACACTGAGCTTATTGTATTACTGTTATTCATAGTGGATTTGTGTATGCATATTTGGCAGAATTACACTGAACAAAGTATTGGATGCGCATGAGATGAATTAAAAACACAAGTTAAGCGTATGAACATTCAGCGGTGCTTGTCCAGGTTAGAACCTTTATCACGGTAGCATGGAAAAACGATCCCGTGGCGCTCCACGTTGAGACAAAAAGTAAGAAAACCCCTAAAAAAACCAGCGTACCGCTAGTTTTCCGATGTTCGGGGCGCACTCGGCGCCTAGGACACCGGCGAGCCCCACATACCCCCCCACTGTTCCCGTGGAGGAAACGCGTAAAGCGGTTTCCAGCTTTAAAAAAAAAGGTTGGAACTTTGGTTATAATTCACATGTACTAACCACTTAGCCATATCGGTTCTCTATATCCTATTTCAATCCAAGAAGGAGTAAATGTAAACAAACACTAGATTTGCATATTCCATGCGATTTGTTAATAGCTCTGCTACGGTATGCGCTGCAAATACTTCACGATTAATAGTTATATCTTTATTCATAACTACCAACTCGTCCCTTTATGAATTCTACACCAAAACCTTTGTCATGAATCACGCCGTCCGTTGGTGAAAATTCGGTCGGTGGTTTTTGTATTTAGATAGACAGACACACGCGACAGGGGTTTGTTTTATAATATGTAATGATATATTTTAATAATATTTCGCGAATCTATATTGAATACTATAGATTATTCGATCGCGTCAATTAAATGTCAGTATTGGTTTATTTGGTGAATGTTTACGTCTTTAACGATATTGAGATAATGTTGTACAAAAAAAGCTGGTTATTATATCTCCGTAACAGCCTGTGAATGTCCCACTGCTGGGCTGAAGGCCTCCTCTCCCTTTTTGGAGAAGGTTTGGAGCTTATTCCACCACGCAGCTCCAGTGCGGGTTGGTAGAATACACATGTGGCAGAATTTCAGTGAAATTAGTCACATGCAGGTTTCCTCGCGATGTTTTCCTTCACCGTAAAGCACGAAATGAATTATAATCACAAATTAAGCATATGAAAATTCAGTGGTGCTTGTCCGGGTTTGAACCCAATATCATCGGTTTAAATTCACGCGTTCTTACCACTGGGTCATCTCTACTTTTTTTATTATATCTAGCAACCTTCAATTAATAATTTAATTTTATTGTGATAAATGTGAAACACAATACATATTGTGAGCCGAGATTTTGACGCACATGCCATTTCTACTGAGCTTGTTGCCCTTAGGTGTACACGTATGTCGAAACTATGAGTATTCATGAATTATACGTATGTATGTACGCGTGTGTTCGCTCGTTCGCGGGCGTTGTTGTTTGTAAACGTTGCACTGCAATCCGGTTAGTGACGCACTTTGTTTAAATATCGATAATTTTATCATAACGCAGATAAAAGTAACATGCCTGATATATATATATATATAGCCTGTAAATGTGTCACTGCTGGGCTAGGGCCTCCTGCTAAAGCAGATGGATGGACCATATGTGAAAAGTTTTCATCAGACACATGCAGGTGTACTCATGTTTTTCGCAGAGATCGTGATAAACACAATATAAAGTGCATGAAATTTCAATGTTTGCTCGGTTTTGAACCCGCAATCATCTGCTTAAGATACCCTAAGCTATCTCATTTCTTTAACTCTGACAGTTCATTTACAATTACCTACCATTTTTATAAATTGTTGAATATATATAAATATGATGTGCGATAGTTACCTTGATTAAGTACTGAATGAACGTACACAATGAGTAATTACGTTGAAACAGTTCGCGTGAGAAACTTTGGTTATCAGCTATCACGACTGGTAACTGAGGAGGCGACTGCTAATCATCGCGAGTATAATCACGAACGACCTACATTTTTAAATCATTATATAAGATTCTGTATAAAACTTAGTATTCTATATTTTTTTAATAAAACACAGATCGTATTTTATCGATATTTTTTTTTTGTAATTTTCTGTCGATAATAATATCGATATTTAAAAAAAACATTAATGGTCTTCCCTAGCAGGCTACTTTTTCCCACAGCCCGTCTCTAATGAGCTGCGTTATGTTTTGTTACGGCGAACAATAGGACGGTATATACTTTGGAAAGATAAAAAATTCTAAAGCTAACAAACAACCTTTGGTTACTAAAAATCAATACTGTTCATTTAATTTTTAATTAAGGTTCAGTGGAATACGTCTTAATCGAAGATCCCGGTTCAAATCTGGAAAAGCACCACAAATTTAATATGTGTAATTGTGTTGTGTAGGGGTCTTATAACACGTGTATCCAACAATCGCCATTCGAATAAGGAACGGGAGCATGATACATGCTCCAAACTCAAGGTTAGCTGTAGGTTACATAGGGGCTGTTATTAGAAATAGACACTGTTAATGTCACATTATTTATGAAGCTATTAATTAGCTTTTCTTTGATCTATTTGGCTGTTCTCGTTCTATATCCGCCGTTCAAATGATAAAACAAATAACGTTATCGCTCGAAGTCGACATGTTTTCCTCTTCAAAATTATCATTCATATCCTTTCTTACGGTTACGTCTGTCACAATAGATAAACAAACAAATAAATCACGGTCGAGTGTTTTAAAAATTGCATCTGTTATTTTTAAAAATGAGTTTGCTTTTACTATCATGAATGGTAACCGGAAAAGCGTCCACGGCAAATATTCCTATTGCGAAATAAAGCGACGCTACGTCCTTTGTTTGTACGGAGCGTGTTGAATGTTACTTATCGACTGTCCCTTGAATAGTATCGCAGTTGAACGACCTGTAAGCTGATATATAATGCTTATTGATATTGACAATAATATAAGATTAGCTAAAGCCAAAATGAGTTGGAAATATATATATATATATATATATATATATATATATATATATAATATATATATATAATATATATATATATATATATATATATATATATATATATATATTTTACGAATTAATCGATATCATTCTTGCGCCATCTATTTTACGTTGATGGTACTAATCCTTTTTCTATTATTGTTATTGTATCTCGATGTACATCCGTGTCTTTGTTCTATCTCGTCTTTAAATTGTTTTGCGTTACTTGATGTGCTGGCGTGTTTTTTTTAAATTTCCAGACATCATCATGATAGAAATTGTAGGATTTCCGTAATTTTCGTACAAACTACTAAACCAACGACGCAGTTATCGGATAACTAAAGCATACTTACACGAATAATTTTATTAGCCATATCATGTTTGAAATTCTTTCCTAAATAACTTTGTATGAACAGAGGTATATCTCGAGGCCATTTTTATGTTTTATATAATGACAGTGCAGCCTTCCAATATAACTATAACGATGGTGCAATTACTAAAATTTTAATGTGATACTCAACTCACATCCAAGGCAGCTACACAATTTTAACGATGCCCGCTAAGTTGAGAAATTGACTTGTATAGAACATTGCTATGTTCTCTAAGAGCATTTTTTAAAACGGAATGTACTTACTTACCGTAAGTTAAATCATGATAAAAAGCAATAAGTTACGTACTTTCTACTGCTATTGTTGTTGCAATTCTACTAGTTAACGCAATTAATTAAAAAATACGAGTGAAATAACAGTTACGTTTTTATTAAATGTATTTATTTTAAAATTTGACGTTTTTACGAATATATTATTATTATATTACTATACGTAGTTTTTGAGTTTATCGCGTTCATACAGACAGACGGAGAAATATGATTTTTATGAGTTAAGTAATATGAATCAGGTAATCGCAAACGTAGGTTCATTCTGAATAAAAGGATCTATCCGTCTCATAGCACTTGATAGTAATCTTGATACTACGATTTATTGTCGTAGAGTTTCTCGTTGTTGTGTTGCCCTACGTCACGTTGATGGCAGAGCAATGACTTTAGAAAGCACTCAAATGAATGATGTGTCGTTCGTTTTTTGAAGCACGACTTTCAAACTTGTTGTGTTATGTACTTATTTTGTTTCGTTCGTGATTCGAGACTGTAGGCCAGTCCTATCACGAATGTAAAAATGCATGTTAGCGTAACAAAAGTAATGTAACTTTATTTCAAAGTATGACCTTTTTAAACATGAAGGCTATTATGAAAAAAAAAAATATGTTCGCTTTTAATTATCTGAACCCAAAAATAAGCTGCATTCGTATGCAGTGTTTTACCATGTGGTGTAAATTATCACGTTCGCACGCTTTGTGTGAACACTGTCAGGAAGTAAACATTCTTTTGAATTTGGAACGTTTTATTTATTTTTTTCTTTCGTTTGTTCGTTTGTTCCACACATGTGATAAATTTTTGCGATATGACGTTACTTTAAAGAGAGAAATATCAAAATGAATGATAATATTCTTTCCTGTGTCAAATGTTATTAAATGTATCACTGGGCGAAACGGTAGTTCGGGTACAGGCTGAGCAATTACTTGAAGCGACGATCTCGTCACGAAAATCTCTTAGAATATAACGGTCCACACGGGTCTTGGCCAGTGTCAGCATCGCTCGTAGTAAAGTCATTTGCTCTAATGGTCTCTTCGCCGCAACCACTCTCTTTATATATTACCGAGCACTCGAATATGTCCCTTATTCCGTCCGCTTAAAGCTCCCCATTACTTGCAATTATTACTCGTTTAGCTGAAATGATGTTGGTACGCGTAGACGTTGTTAAGTAAGGAAGATACAAAAAAATATATTTGATTAAACCTTTGAAGCCTAAATATTTTGAATATCGTTGAGTTTTTAATGTGATGTACACTTTCTTGAGTTATATTATCTTAATTACAGATCTATATCCTATTCCAATCGAAGAATAAGTAAAGATAAACAAACACTAGATTTGCATATTCCACGCGATTTGCTAATTGCTAATTGCTCTGCCATATTATGCACAACAAACAGTAACTTGGGTAATATATATATAATACAACACTGTTCTATATAATCACTTTGATTTCAATTCCAAAGTTCCAATAATAACTTCACCGGTATTCAAGTCACCATTTTTTGTCATAATGAAAATCATAGATTAATCAAGTTCTCGACCAATGATATCGCGTCGATTCATTATCAAAGTTGTCTATTAGATTTACTGATGTGCTTGTTATGTAAAAGAAAATAGAATAACGGAAACAAAATTAACGAATTGCATCACATGTGCCCGACATACTTTCTGTACCACGAGCCTAGTTATAAGAATTCCACGCTTTATTAGGCGTGTGGCGAGTATGTCTTGAGGACTCGGTGACTTTCAGATTGGGAGAATTTCGTGTGATATTTTCGCGTCAGGATAAGTCCCCGAGCTAAATACGGCTAACGATAGTGACTCGCTATTATATTGTTCTTTCGGCTGTTAATGACTGATGACTTTCTCGAAATGTCTTTGTTTCGGGTTGACACTGACGTGAAAATGTAATCGTGGCCTGTAGCTGTTTGTGAAGCTTCAGAGTTATAAATAATTATACTCTCATCGAGAAAAGTGCCGCCGCAATAACGATAGCTATACTTAAGAGACGGGAAATTTGTAAGGCATTAATATTTAACATAAAGTGAAAACTGTATCGGCTTTTATTTATAACATTTTTTTTTTGAATAAAAAAAATCGGCTTTTTAAATATTTGTTTATATCAAATAATTGAATTGATTTATAAAATAAGTACACTTCACATAAAGTAGAGCATGGTTCATTCTTTTTTTTTTTTTTTCGTATAACTGTCGAATAATAATTGCAAGCTTTTAAACGCTACAATAACAGCCCCCTAAAGATAAAAAAATCGAGCTCATTCCACCACGCCGCGGGTTAGTGTAAACACATGTGACAGAATTTCATCTGACACATTCACGATTCCTGTCAATGTTTTCCTTCACAGCCGAGCACAAGATTTATTATAAACACAAATTAACGTGTAAACTTTGTAAGTAATACTATTTAAACCCGCGATATTACGTGTATAGGAAATTTCATGATAAACGGTTGAATAGTTAAGACGTGTAAAAGAAACTCTTTCAAATTTATAATATATGTTAGGATTAACGTGTGGGGGATTATTTCGACTGTTGTTTCGTTTGACAGAATTTATAACAAAAGCAATTATTTATTATCTATATACAGATATGTGAATGTAAACAATAGCGTTTGGATCTTTAGAGCATAGCGACATTAGCGCTCAAGCGCAGGTCGCTCCACGGCTGCCTGTGCGCAACCGTCACAGTAGACGTCACTTTAGTCACGCTTCGAATAACGCAAGCACATGCACCCATGTACTGGTGCCAAAGAATGTTATATAAAAAACTTGACGATGAAACGTTATTACGAACGACGGCGGTGATATATAATATCATTCAGTGGAGAAAGCGTGATAGTGTTTGAATAAAAACAAATTAATTATATTTATTGTCACGGCTTATTATTATGATTTTTGGTTTGCAAGCAGGATATACTAGTATATAAATATAATTAACGTAACTCTGTATTTTTTAGTGAAAAAGAGTTCTTACATATTCCGTAGAATTTACCTACCTGCTTGAATAAAGTACATTTTTATTTTAATTATAAAATGATAGTGTAAAGTGATATTTTGCATCTCTTTTTACATCTATCGTATTTACACGACTCTTTAACAGCAATGTTAAGTGAACACTTTGAAGATCCCTTTGATATCCATAGAGAAGTCCGCTTTTGATTTATTATTCAACGGCGAAACATCAATTTCAATTCTCCGTAGCTTTGTTTTTATGATTACAACTAGGCTGGCATCATTTCATCCTACTAAAGCCGCTTTAAAACTTTCATAATTTACGATGAAAGAATCCGTTCGGTGCTACAATTTCTTTTACAATTTGCCGTCCCAAATGTTTGACTTACTTTCGCGATTTATAAAAAGCATGCAGAAATGCTTATTGTCTCGTTCTCGCATTGATATATAAGTCGATCCAGTAACGTTATATTGCAGTGACAAAAAGATATCAATTAACTTTTTTAGTTCCAAGTTCAAACGAGTATCCAATAGCTCGGAGCATCCGAGCATTCGCTCCAGAGAACGTCTTTAGTCGTGCGATTTGCTCCCGTTACGAGAGATCGATTTGTTTTGCTCGTTTTATACCGATTTAAATTGTATCGACGCTGCAGGCGATTAAGGCTTCCGTGCTCGCTGTTGGGGCAGTGAAAGAAGGAAATTAGTCGTGCGACAAATCAACAATTAATCTTATAGAAGTTTGTTCAATATTCTCGGAGCTCTATTCGACGCTTTAGTAATATTGTTTAAACGGAATAAATCAAAACGTATACAATTTGAAATTATATATAAACAATAATCGTCTTTTCATTTTATTTATGTTTCTCATTTCATTATTTATATTTGTTTTTTTTAAGCTATCAATTCTCTAGTCTATTATATTGAATCAATTAGTATTCATAATATATTTATGGAGCATGGCTTGACATATTTCGGGTAGACTACGGTTGTCGTCGTTATGTATGAGGATGAGGACGCTTTGATTTTACGTTGCTGACATTTAGATCAGTTTATATAATAAAATCATGTCAATAACGAGTCATAAAAATAAGCAAATAATACGACTGGTCTTAAAATGACATGTGTCAACTTCAATAATAGAATTATTATTGACTGTGGCTTTTCTTTTTTTTTAAATGTACATTATTTTTTTTTATTTTATTTTTTACTATAAATTCAAGTAATATTTATTAATAAACATGATTGTGATATTCGCTTGTCACGGCGAAAGAGTAAATTGAAAGCGGATGATTCTGCGAAGCGCACTTGTGTATATGATATTATTATATATATTGTATTCTAAAAGCTTTTTCGAAACGCTGCATTTGTTGGTATAAGTTTTATGTATATTATAGTATTTCATTTAGACATTAAAAAAAAAATCATTTATTTGTATAGAATTAATACTAATTTTTCTTTTAAAAAATCATTAATTAATTCCACGTTAATTTCGAAGCACTGAAAGTGTCGCCTTAGCTCGACCACGAACAATGTAGTTTACAGTTTGTGACGCAGATGTTTAAAAAGAATCAACAGTTAACAAGATCGTAAAAAAGGTCGGACGTGAACAGCTACCGTTGAAATTTTACAGTCACTCTCGTTTCCTCCTTTTTGTTTCGATATACAATGAGTTTAGAAAGTATTTTTATATTGACTTATATCTTCATTAAAACGTTAATTAAATGATAAAATAAAAATTTGTAAATTAAAATCGAATCGATTTATTTTGATGCAGACCGTACACTAAATAAACCACTAAGATTTTTGTTGACTACCTCGTATAGTCTAGGTGTGCGTGAGTGCCCAAAACTATTGCGCTTAAAATTTTCCATAATAATATTACGATGATATAAACGCATGCGTTTATCGTTTATAGTAAAATATTCTGTAAGTTTATCAAAAAAATAAAATATTTATTATATTGCTTGTAAAATTATATTTGTAAAAACTTTTATATTAACGCTAAATATATTAATTCATATATAATAAAATCGCATTTTTACATATTATTTTAATATATACATCATTCGGATACGTGTATTTTTGCCTTTTCAATATAAATATTGTAATTAAAAGACCACATATTCAGAGAGTGTATATAAGTCTGCTAGCTTTCTTTCATTATACTAAATTATTGAAGTGTCCTCGTTTTTTAATTCATCCGTATAATATCAACTGCGCAAGTGGCGTAACAATTATATATATTCATTTTATAGACCTTGGACTGATTAAATTAAAAAATGTTACTTTTTTGTATGAAAATAGTTGGATACGTATCATATGTTTATAATTTATACATATTTTATGTATATGTTTGTTAGTGAACAACATTTTTTTTGGACACCTATTATCTTGAAGCGATTAAATACTTCTCAAAATTAGCTGGTAGGGAATGTTTCTAGTAACATATTAGTAGTAAGGCCGCCTTGTCATTATATTTTGTGTTCAAAAATAAATTATTACATAAATAAATAAAAATATTTCATCCAACGCATTATTCAAAACGTAAAATTAGTAAGTCTTATTGCTTTACAAATAAAACGAGACAGATATACGTGTTATGTATGTTTGCTAAATGATAACATCGGATAGTGTTCGAAGAACTTAAAACTGTCACTTAGCAGTACTAATTGTCACCACTTTACGGCAAGTAGCTCGGTCGGGACGATTGATTTACAATAAAACGAGATGCCCGACCCACTCCACGAATAATACTTATCTGTAACGGCGGCTACTACAAGGCGAGTGTTATTTGTTGATATTATCGGGAATGTAGCCAATTGGTTCGCATCTAGAGGTGTTATATACGGCGATACGTTAACGTCATATTATATAAATTCGCGGCTATTACATTAACGACATTGCATTGGGCGTTGCATCCAAGATAAATAGACACCAAGGTCGATTTAGGCTATCGGAGTACACTTTGATCTGGTTTATTTGTTGTCTGAAACAATTCACCAATTAGTCTGTGACAGCTAGTGAGCTTCCAATATTTTTTTTAATATTCAAAAAGAGTGTTCAATTTGTTTGTGTTTTACTAAAGATTTTTTTTATCTGTTTTGTATAATTTCATTTTAATAATTATCTTAATTTTCTTTTACAGGTAAGATCCAATTTTCGGTATTCGTATTTAACTGGTAAGACTTTTTTTTCGTTTCATAATAGAGTCGGTTTAAGGTTAATAACAACGTCAGAGTGTTAACAAATTTATATTTTATTCTGTATGTCAGTGTTGTTTTCATTTAAAACTTTGTCAGTATACTCATATGTGATTCGGATGATAGAATAATAGCTTAGAAACGTCGTGCTGGTCTCATTCCGTAATCAGATCCAGAAGACACACACTACCATAGTTTTCGAACTCGTTTATCGACTTCTGAAAGCTTTTTTTTAACGATAATTTTCTATAATTTTATAGGTTAGTATTTTAAAATAAATAATACGGGTTGTTGCTTAAATTTTTACCACTGTTACTCAAATTGTACGTATAAATGGTAAAGTTTTTAATATTTGTAAATAGTTACGTGAATAAATATTGCTTAAAAAGTTACGGATAAACGGAATCCATGAAGTAACACAGTACAGTACAGTACAGTACAGTAACAGCCTGTTAATGTCCCACTGCTGGGCTAAGGCTTCCTCTCCCTTTTGAGGAGAAGGTTTGGAGCTTATTCCACCACGCAGCTCCAATGCGGGTTGGTAGAATACACATGTGGCAGAATTTCAATGAAATTAGACACATGCAGGTTTTCTCACGATGTTTTCCTTCACCGTCAAGCACGAGACGAATTATAAACACAAATTAAGCACATGAAAATTCAGTGGTGCTTGCCCGGGTTTGAACCGACGATCACCGGTTAAGATTCACGCGTTCTAACCACTAGGCCATCTCAGCTTAAGTAACACAGATGACCAAAATATTATCTAATTAATTCCAACGTTTGACATTTTCTTACATCGATTTTCCTTCCACGGCACCGCTGCAAGCGTTGTATCATTTTTGTATTGTTCCCCGGGGACTTTGTAACAGGGAACGTCCCCCCTATCCGTTTGCCGACGGCACTTAGTTATGTATTTTTTATTAGGCTTTCGTAACTCTCTTAGAAGTTATCTAGATATGGCCGTATAATCCTCTGTTTTTTTTTTCTTTAACCGTCGCTAGAGACCTTATTAAAGCCAGAGCGGAGAATTTTATGAACACAGTATTATTTTAATGGCGAGTGTAAAGGTAAAATACGCTATGGTGTTTTATGCTGTGTAGCAGTTTCTTCGCGTTATGAATACAATAGTTTTTTTTTCAACTTTGTGCGAATGGCTTCGAACCAAAATAAATATTTTAACTTCACTTTGACGTTTATAATAATGTGGTTTATAATAAAGGTGGTAATAGAATTAATATCCTGAATCGATGGTAAATGTATAATATAGTCTTGTAAATTGACGACTCAAGAGTTGAATAAGAGCTTGCTTGAATAATATAGATTTTGATTATTATATGAATCTTAATATTGCGTTGCTATATAATAATAATAAATTACTTTATAGATCTCGATATTTTTACGAGGATTAAACTTACAAACAATAAAAACAAAATGACGCAAGCTCAGCTAAACGCCATGTCGTATATGTAACAGCGCTGAATTTCAGCCCGCTCCTTACTTAACAAACCAAGTTATATATTTTATTTTGTATAAATATATTATATCAGTAGGATAGGGACGCGGGTCTAGTAAGTCAGATGATCTTGTCCAACCGCAACGCCTGGGGGCCGTGCCTTACCGAGCGGTCATCGGATATCTAACATATTGTGGACGGAAGTTGCATAGTATACGGTTTCACTTACAGCAACTATAGGACGTGGTCTCGATTTCACCGAGGATTGGATTGCACCGTGTCGGTTTTGTAAGCCAACTGATTGAGTTTCTGATTGAAATACTCAATGATCTATCGCAAGTTCGCAACCGACTGCAACACAGCAATTCGTATTCCATAAGATATTTTTTTTGTCATTGTGTTTTCGTAGAAAATATTTAAGCTAATCACGTTTTCGGTTCTTAAAAATGTTAAACCAGAAAACTAGTATAAGAAGAAGACAAATATAAAGAGTTTCGGATTGAAATCCTCAATTATGAATCGCGATTTTGTAACCGACTGCAACACAGGAATTCCACGAAAATATTTCGTTTTTTTATTTGTCATAGTGTTTCGTAGAAAAACATTGAAGCTACTCGCATCTTAACGTCTATAACACAGAAAACCCGTATAACAACAGGTAGTCATATATTTTGTTACATATTAAAGTGATAAAATGTAAAACGTTACGGCTGAGTCATGTTATGTTACATAAGGCATCGTCTAATCGTGGTTTACCGGTAAGTAAGCGTTAATGATTGTTTTAAAGATTAACTGGGAACTAGATCAGCGGTTTACTCAACGAAGTTCTCACGGCATTGAATAAAATTACTGTTATTTGAGGTCCCTGCGTGAACGCGGAGACGTAACAACAATATGCATTTGAGAAAATATATAGATTATCTTTTTAATGTATTGTATTTTGCTATTGGTTGACAATAGGCAGACTGACTAGCAAATAGACTAACTGATGATGTATATCTTGTTCATTTATATAGGCATACTACGAGTACATTATATTACTGCTTCGTTGGTCTAGTGGCTTGATGTTAGGCTGCAAACCCGGAGGTCCTGGGTTAAATTCCCAGGTCGGGCTAGTAAAAAGTTATTGGTTCTTTCTGTCAGAAAATTCTGAGTAGCAACCCGGGGTCTGGAAGTTGGAATTGTGTACGTTCCCGTGCCTCGGAAAGCAAGTAAGGTCTTGGTCCTGCGCCTGAACTCTTTCTAGTCGTGTCCGATTGCCGTCCCATCGGATTATGAGAGCTAGGGAATAGAGCGTGCACCTGTGTTTGTGCACACACTTGTGCACTGTAATATGTCCTGCGCCTTTGGCTAATCTCGCTTGAGATTGGCCGCCGTGGCCGAAATCGGTCTGGAGGACCTTATATGAGTATCATACGCCAGTCATATCCAATCATATCACAGCGATAAAATTTACAGTGGATAACTTGACATCAAAACAAAGTTTTAGAGTTTTTTTTTCTCTAACGGTAAAATTTATTTGAAGCCCTGATCGAATTTACACCATGGTGGCTTATCACGGCGGATTGAGAATCAATAAGTAAGTGTAAGCTTCTATATTGAATAAAAAAAATGATGTGATCTGGCTTATTTATTCGTGATTTTTAAGTCTGCAGCCTAATAAATATTCTTAGTATCAACGAGTCAGTTAATGATCGTACTATGGGCTTAGATCTGAACGGACTATGAAAGAGATGTTTTCGGTCCGTTTCTACTTATGTCATTCTTGAAATAAACAGTCAATTTTTTTTATAGTATAGGTAGGCGGACCGGCATATCAGCTACTTGATGGTAAGTGGTTACCAACGCCCAAAGACATTGGCATTGTAAGAAATGTTAACCGTCGCTTACATCGCCAATGCGCCACCAACCTTGGGAACTAAGATGTTACGTCTTTGTGACTGTAATTGCAGCTGGCGTTTACTTTGCAACTCTTTATATTTATGTATGTAATCCAAACTTTATTAAATAAGTCTTGATTTGAGGAAATATTTTTTAGGCACACTTTTGAATTGTCCTGACACGGAATTAAATTTAATGGTATCGGTTGGTAGCTATCGGTTAATAATGTAGATTTTATTGCCTTATATTGCATTTGACTTACATTTCTCGTTAATCAAATATTTTTGAATTTGTTTTAAAATTCGTTTCGATAAAATATTTTACATCTATTATCCATTAGAAGTTTCAATTTTTAACAGAAAACTTGCTGAGCGAAACATTCGAAATTAAGTTACAATTTAAATTTGTGTAATAATGAATGAAGATATATTTCATCTTAGGGGAAGACGAAAACAGATCCATCCCATCTTGAGCCCGAAGCGGCTACCGATTTGTTTTCAAACAATTTCATTCTGACGTCCGACCGCGCTGCAGACCACGGACGCCATTGTTAGCAAGAAACGCTGATTACTGTGCCTCGCCCAAGGCCAACCATTGTTCTATGTTGGATGCTTGCACGCTATCCTATGTCGGAGGCTATATTTTTTGCTTTAGATTATCTCGGTCAGTAATTTGTCGTTAAGTGTACTCGCTTTGTGTGTTAATTAGATAGCGTACCGTTTTGATCGTGATTTCGATGAGATTGAATTATTACATGAACGACAAAAGAATAGTTGGCTTTTGTGTGTTTTGTTAAATTTTTATCAGTTGTAGGTACTGCTTTAATTAAACTTTATCGTTCTAATTAATTAACAAGTTAACAATGTTAATTATTACACTTTGCACATAGAAAAGTTGAATAATGGATTTTGAATATAGAACAATTCAAAGTCCGTTATTAGGAATAATATATTTTCGCGGAATAATTCAGACTGAGTATTTTAATTAGGTTTCTTCATAGTATTGTTTCAAGTTTTTAATTAACTATTAATAAGTTTTATTCAGTTCGATGATGAAACACCAGCAGATATTAAAAATCCTGATCGAGTTTGAGTCTTACAGCCTTAGTAGCACTTCGCTAGTGCAAATATTTACATTATTTAAGTGGGCCTAAAAAAGAGATTCGCTTGATAAAATATATGTAAATATTTCATAATTATATAGCAAGGTTTAAAGAAGCTATATTGTCAATATATTGAAAAAACTCCGTTATATTTAGAATATAAATATATGTATTTTTCACTATGTTAACTTTTAATTTTGTTCTTTGTTTTGTTTTTTTATTTTTTTTTGTCAATGATAATTTGTTTCATATAAACGTGTGTCAGTTAAGTAAGTAAAAAAACATATTTTAATGTTACGTGTTTTTTTATATCATAAAAAAAGTATTAACCTAAAATTTCGAAAACTATATGCATGCGCCTGCTCACGTTCACGTTTATAAAGTGAAATAGACCGGATTAGTCGGCAAAGGCGGCAATAATGGAGGATAAAAAATTCATAGCACTCCTAACTAGCAAACGGTACATTGTACGGATGTCCGCCCGTGACCGCATCGAGCCGTTGAAAGAATAATGGTTAAATCGAAAAATCAGCTCTCGAGGACTTGGTTCAATGTAATTTCCTAAAAAGTATAGATCACAATGTTTCTGAATATTAATAGATAAATTTATTTAATAATTATATGTATAAAAAATTGGTCTCGAATCTTAGTCTAAAACTTATATAAATAATAAGCGAGCGACCCGACTTCGCATGTGTAGGATTAGATAGGCTTTCCAACAGATCTGTTTGAAAGGGAAAACTCATTACATTGGTTTATTTTCATAAAATATCGAATTAACCCTAGTTCAGTTAAACAAAATATAGTCTATTTGCAAAAACAGAATAAAAATATCCACGGTAGGTTGAAAATTTGTCGTGTGTAATTTTATCACAAAAGACGAACTATTTAAAATTATCATAACTAATATAATGTTATACAAATCACAAACGAATACGATCGATAAATCAATAACTGCGATGCGGCAGCCTACACTTACTGGCCATATATTTATGTTTTCGTCACATGTCTGCGCACGCGCCGGTCAAACTTTTATTTGCATGCAGTGGCGCGCGACCGCAGGAAGTAGGGCCTGGCCCAAACTGCTCGCTTCCGGCACGTTCGTTTTATTGTCAAGGTATAGCCCACCTTTATACGGTTTGCTTAATGACTTTATAAATGGTCTCAATATTGATAAATACTACATATAAATATAAAAGAAAAACACGTGATTATTGTTAAAAAAAGGATTAGCTTTGTACTAGTATTGTAAATATTAGTAAGTAAGTCTGTCTGTTTATCTGTTATGCTTTCACGGTCCACATCACCAAACCACTGAACAGTTTTTTATGCAAATTGGTATGGTTTTGAAGCAAACTTGAACCCCATGGATGGGCTTTGGATATACCTAATCAGGGTCCCCCTTCCTTAAACTCACGGGCGAAAACTAATTGTTCATATTTCAAAACTAATTTTTAGTTTTGTAAATATTAATAAATATTTAAATCAATATACTTTTTTTATTGCTTTCGCGTATGCGTATTTATAGCGTGTAAAAGTTTTTGTTTGAGTATGAAAATCTATCCGTGTAGAATGCCGATACACAAAAAGGTTGTAATTAAAAAAAAAAAGCTTTGTATATATATATCCATAATACTAAGACATATCGTATATCGATATCTAGCTAACATATATAATAAATGACTTTGTTTGTCTCGCTGTCACGTCTTAACTACTCAATCGACAGTCATTTATTTTTTTACACGTTGTCCGGGGTTCAGAAAAGGACATAGGGAAATAATATCTGCCCCCCCTAACGGGCGAAAATAAATCTAATCCCCAATCAATCAACAGCCAATCGTTGTCCACTACTGAACATAGGCCTCTCCCAAGGTGCGCCAAAGCTCCCTGTCCTCCGCCTTCCGCATCCAGTTGGTGCCCGCCACCTTCTTAAGGTCGTCGGTCCACCTGGCTGGAGGGCGCCCTACGCTGCGCTTGCCGATTCGCGGTCTCCACTCTAGGACTCGTCTGCTCCAACGGCCATCGGTCCTACGACATACGTGACCAGCCCACTGCCACTTCAGCCTGCTAATTTTGCAAGCTATGTCGGTGACTCCGGTTCTTTTCCGGATAATCTCATTTCTGATTTTATCCTTCAAAGATACTCCGAGCATAGCTCGCTCCATAGCACGCTGAGCGACTTTGAATTTGTGGACTAGTCCCGCAGTTAGTGTCCACGTTTCGGCACCGTATGTCATGGCAGGTAAGACGCATTGGTTGAAGACTTTCGTCTTCAAACATTGCGGTATAGACGACTTGAGGACTTGACGAAGGTTGCCAAATGCTGCCCATCCCAAGCGAATTCTTCGATCGGCTTCCTTCTCGAAGTTGTTCCTACCGACTTGTATTATCTGTCCTAGGTAGGTATATTCACTAACAACTTCGAGAGGTTTCCCCTCGACGTATATCGGTCCCGGCAAGACATGCCTATTGAACATGACCTTGGTCTTGTCCAAGTTTATACCGAGACCGACACACCGGGAAGACTCGCCTAGGCTACGCAGCATTTCGGTTGTTCCAGTTGTTCCAGCGACTCTGCTATGATGACGATATCGTCGGCAAATCGAAGGTGTGAGATGTACTCGCCGTTTACATTGACTCCATACCTAGTCCAATCCAGCGTCTTGAAAACGTCTTCCAACGCGTTGGTGAACAGTTTCGGGGATATTACATCCCCCTGTCTCACCCCTCTGCGCAGTTGGATCGCCTTCGTCTTACAGTCCTGAATGTGGACAGTCATTGTAGCGGCGTTGTACAGACATCTCAGTACCTCGATATATCTCCAATCGATATGACATCTCTGCAATGAGTCGAGCACTGCCCAGGTTTCGATGGAGTCGAAGGCTTTCTCGTAGTCCACAAATGCCATACACAGCGGCTGATTGTACTCTTCGGTCTTCTGCACAATTATGTTCGGGAGATGACGGAATCACAACAGAGTTGCTTAAGGCAGGCGGGACTCCGGTCCTGAAAGAGCTAGCAAGCCTCTTTTATTCCGTCATCCAACATGGCAAGACCCCGGAAACGTGGAGCGGGAGTGAGGTGGTACTGTTTTTCAAGAAAGGTGATAAAACCCTCTTGAAAAACTACAGACCAATCTCCCTCCTGAGTCACGTGTATAAGTTGTTCTCAAGAGTCGTCACGAACCGTCTCGCCAGACGACTTGACTAGTTCCAGCCCCCAGAGCAAGCCGGCTTTCGATCAGGCTACAGCACCGTGGACCACATCCATCCAATCTAATCCCCACCTCATTGTAAATAATCGATATTTTTTTTTATAGAATAGGAAGGCGGACGAACATATGGGCCACCTGATGGTAAGTGGTCACCAACGCCCATAGACATTGGCATGTAAGAAATGTTAACCATCGCTTACATCACCAATGCGCCACCAACCTTGGGGACTAAGATGTTATGTCCCTTGTGCCTGTAATTAATATTGAAAAAGCACCGTATTTATTAGGAGCGAAACGAAAAAACATATTACTCTAACTAGATTCATTTCGCGCGAAAAATATTATGATTATTATAACGCTACGAGTATCGTGAATAACGAATGGATTTTAATTTGATTATCGTGTTTGTTAAATTATTTTAACGGCATGTTTATATTCTCTGCCCGCTACACAACTCGGGCCGGCGTTTATATTTATCCCTGGAGAACTATTCGATTCGCAAGGATGAAAAACAGCCACTGTATGAACGGTACCGGGGAACTATGTTCGTGAAAATTTAATTTTCATTCATACCAGATAGGTTTTTTAAATATATTATAATATATATTAAGGATTTATTTAAATAATGTCTTATTATATTGTTATTTATGTATCTTTACTAGTGTTATAAATTGGAAAGTGAGTTTGTTTGTTTGTTTGTTTGTTTGTTACGCTTCAAGTCTTAACTTCTAAACCGATCAACGTGAAATTTTGCATACACGTTGCGAGGGATATAGAAAAGGACTAAGGCTACCTAACATCGAAAATATTCATAAGTGTTTGAAGCTAGTTATTAGAAATAAGAAGAAATGTAATAAAAACATACATTTTTATCTAACATTATTATTATTTATTGTTTTTAATAATAACATTTTTTTGCGTGACTTTGATGTACATACGTATAACGAAATGTGTTGTATTCAACGAAAACTTATCTTCATATCCGTATAAATACCTTTTCTAATAACGAAGGGTCTCATTTGTCGCATGTAAAATATTCCGTCCACGTACTCCTTCATTTACGGATGACAGTGGTTAAAACTCGAAGTGGGGCATTAACTAGTACCGAGTTAAGCCGCGTATATACTCGCTGCGGTCGCCTGTTGCGTAAGATGACATCCGAGCCACAGATTAGCATAACGCCAGTGATGCTACGACACGATCAACCGAGCATCGATGTATTTTTATCGATATAAATAAAATCAATTATTTTTAAATTTTGAAGTAAATAGTTCTTCTAAATAGAATTTATATTCCGAACTGGTTTTATTTATATTATTATAAAATTACGGTTCACGTGCGCTCGTGAATATGGTATAAAGTATTTTGATTTAAATTTATTTAAATGTTGTTTTGTAACTTACTAAATAGTTTTCTATATAGTAGAATATTGCTATTCATTTTTGATTAATATTGTTATTTTTATCCCGCGAGACACTAATAGCAATGATGCAATTTATTAAAAATAAAACATTTTACAATATAAGCTTTATAAACGCAATTTATTTTCTTAAATCTATTCTTGTAATTAACACAATAATACTGGTGGAAGAGCTTTGTGCAAGCTCGTCTGGGTAGGTACCACCCACTCATCAGATATTCTACCGCAAAACAGCAGTACTTGTAATTGTCGTGTTCCGGTTTGAAGGGTGAATGAGTCAGTGTAATTACAGGCACAAGGGACATAAAATCTTAATTCCCAAGGTTGGTGGCGCATTGGCTATGTAAGCGATGGTTAACATTTCTTACAATGCCAATGTCTAAGGACGTTTGGTGACCACTTACCATTAGGTGGCCCATATGCTCGCCCGCCTTCCTATTCTATAAAAAAAAATTTAAAATCACCTCGTAATTTTTAAATAATTTTATCGATATCTAAAACAAATTAAGTGGTACATGACTATTTTTAATATTCGAGGTCGTACCGTGACATGATGTAGCGCATGATTCACCGTCGCGTCTATGCGTTTATACCGCGTATACTTAAATATATTTATGCGTTCCGTTTTGCACAATAATAATGATTTTATCTGAACGAGATAAATATTCCACGTGTTCGTATTGAGATGTAAAAACTATACCTTTTCGTTTCCATATGTTATCTTGTCAGCGTGTCCAAGATTGGTATTTGCGTTTGTTTTTATTAAAAACATAAAAAAATATATAACTAAGCTCGATGCATTTGTTTTTGTTAATGATTATTTTATAAAAAAATTGATGAGTTTGTCTGTTCGTCCGCAACGATATTCGTCATATTTATTTTTAACTTTTATTCCAGTTAGCGATTTGATGATTTTTCGTTTGATTTCTGTCGCGGCTGACAACGACACAGGAAGTCATAAATGCTCAGCTATGTGTACGGTATCTAAAGTACGATCGTAATAATATTATGCGCGATCTTATTATTAAATTCCGTAAGATATTATCAGGGCTAGATTGTCTTAAAAATTCCTCTAGCAATTAGCATTTTTGTATAATAACCTGTGGAAGTCGCTTTGTGAAGGCGCACTTCGTATATCTCAAATCTTTTTTACTCTTCAGTTATTCTACTGATAAGTAGCATGCTTAGTATTGTTACGTTTATGTTTCAATGAGTAAGTCAGGTCGGTCAGGCATTGCCGGTGCGTTGACTGTGTGCGAAATAGTTTATCATCTTTAAAATGTCTATGTCCATGAACTAAAGTGGCTAGTTATCGTTTGGTAAATCATTAATAAAATCAATAAGAGCGGATATCGCCCTGTGACCAGTTAATCCTGAAATGCGGCTACTAACCCGGGCAAACAACAGAGATGTCATTTGTCGATTTTGAGCTTAAAATTAATCTCTTAAGAAACCTTGGAAATAAATCGAATGATTTTCCTACATTTCTAACCACCGACCCTCAGACCATATCCTCAAAAGGAGTAGTTTAGAATGTCAGTTATAACATCCAAGTGTTGTGATCAAGAAATATGTTTATGTCACGCTGTGACTTATCCCGTGTCGCAATTTCTGGAGCGGCCTCCGTCTAATTGTGGTGGAGTTGACAGAATTACGTCGATCGTTATTATATACAAGCACGATATTCGTTCAAGATCACTATTTATTTTTGATACATTCACGTAATCTTATTGATATTCTCGTATAGCGCGCTGTTCCGTGTATCAGATATAAACTGTGTTTCTATATTATTGAAAAGAAACAAAAATTCGTTACATACAGAAATAAGTCCGAATCGTAACGTTACTCTTGATATTTATTTTATAAATATTTGTTTTTGTTCGATTTATATGTACGTAGATATATATATTTTTGACTAAGGATATATGTTTGTTTGTTTTACATACATTACAAGGCAATGTTTATTATACACAATATATAAACAAGAATAGCTTTTTTTAAATTTAGATATATTTTATATCCAAATAAGTTTTGTAGTCAAACTAGTTACTTCTATCGACGTCGATTTACTTTGATATCGCAAAAATTCAATAAAATCAGTCAGTTTCAAAAAACGTTTAGTTAGCAAAATTTTGAATAACCCCACCTCTTACTTACATTTTGGTAGATAAAGCTTTCAGGCTGTTCGTTTCGCTTGAAAATTCTCGCCACGCCCCTGTCTCCCATAAATTCCGATTTCCATTTGACGGAGTACCGCAGATATACTAAAATCGATTTTTGGTCCATGTGACCATTATTTTAACCTATTCGAATATGATTATCGACTTGATCAAATTTAAACTATAAGCTGACTACTGACTCGAAGCAATTTTCTTGAGTTGTTCCGTTAAGTAATGAAGTCAATACGATCGAATTGCGATGTTTATAGATAGTTACGAGTTACTTCTTACAGTGACTTCTTAACTTGTATACTTTACCTTATGAAGTACATTTTCGTAAGTAATTTGTTATTTAATATTGGTCGAATAAATTACCGTTTATACAATGAGTACTTCTTTACAACACAAATACCAACGCGTCTATCGCCAATGCGGCAAAGATAGATGGTCGTAGACAATTAATAGTGACATGTAAATATGTTTTTAATTGATTAGATTCTAAAGGAAGATTTTATGAAAGGATTATTGTTAAGGAATATATAAACATATACAAATTTTAAAGACTTTCATGACTACGTCCAATTTACTTTGATTAACTTCAAATTTAATTTGACTAAATACAGAACGCTCATTGGTCGTTCTATTGCGTCATCAGATATCATCAACCAATGAGCATTTCGATTGAAGTCGAATTAATTTATCTCACTTTGATCGGCGTTTCAGAAGCTACATGTCTCTTTAAAATTGAAGCGAGATCAAAGTTTCTTTCAGCAACTTATACAAAATTACGTTGCAAATGGGAAATATTTTATACAGGCGTTTTTTCTGTCTGGCTAATAAGTAGGTGTGGAGATCGAAGTTTTCGTGCAATGAACTCTTGGCACGCGTCGTATTTGCACGACATGCTAATACGATCTCGTGTAATTCGAAGCGCTTACACTGCACGTGGCGTTATATTATTTCTTACATAAATATCGAAATATGTTAACCAATCTGTTATCATAGTATATTAAACGGCTTACATTGTACATTATTTAGTATTAATACCGAGTGATTTAATTAAAAAAATTAAAAATATTTTTTTTATTAACAAAATTTAAATAAGATTTGAATTATATGTGTTAATACATATGTGGTTATGCGTTATATAATTAAGCTGCAATTATCCTGACAGGTAAGGTAAAGTAAATGACAACTTTTGTCTAGATATAAAAGAGTGATTTAAAAAAAAAGTTAATTTTTTTATATACGTATAGGTCAAGATCACAAATATGATTATTATTTTAATCAATAAACTTGCAACTTTACAGTCTGTATTGATAACAAGGCTCGTAATATATTTTAACGGATCTAGAATAGAATTTGGCACAGCGATGATATAAATTTCTTGTTGACACAAATTAGAAGATGGAATTCTATGATATTTGACAATTGGAAATTTCAATGTTGACATTATTAATAGCAGTGCCAGTTAGTGTCCCACCGCTGGGCAAAGGAAACGTTGGAGCCTTATCCCATTACTCCACTCTAGTATGGATTATCAATTCAGAACCGAGATGGCTTAGTGAAAATATAAAAAGTAAAATGAAAGAACACGGGTTCAAACCCGGGAATAACAGATTATCGCACGCTTAAATCGGGGCAACAGCTAAGTTTTCATGTGACAACAGCTAAGTTTTCATGAAACCTTCTCTAATGGAAAAACCTTTGACCAGCCATTGGACATAACGGGTTCTTACTTCATTAAATTTATACACAATAAAAACATGTATGTGTTTTAAACTTCGGTTTTCGCATTGGGTATTAACTACTCCACATCAAGCGCGTGCTCTGACGTACAGTTGACAGGTCCCAATGATTTCGGCCGCGCCGCAGTTTTGTGCACTGCGGCCTGATTTATTTACGCCGTGACCGCTATTTGAATACAACGGTCGTGGTGTCACGCTATTTATTATCAAGCTATCCATCGATGACAACGTTTCTTTTTTTATATTTTCTATTTAATTTCGCGCACAGGAAATACATGTGAATGTGAATATTTAATAAAGGTATGGCGTCAATTGTATCGGAATTTGAGGAGTTTATTTCATTGATCAATGATGAATATATTATGCTGTCTTCCTGGTGGATTTCAGTGAGGTGACCGTTCTCGTTGAGACGAATCAACTGCACGTGTTAAACAGCACAAGTATACGCTTAAGCACACGTGCACTCTCTGTTCCCTCTCTCTCATAGTCCGATGGGACGACAATCCGATACGACCGGCGATAATCGTAGCTCAGACCTGAAGATTATTTACTTTCCGTGGCAGAATTTAGCACTTATTCAACAGTATTTTTTTAAAGTCCAGTCGTATTTTTTTCGGACAGAAAAGCCCAATAACTGTCATTGCTCAAAAACCCGTCGAAGTCGAACCCGGAAGCTATTATCTGGAGCCGAACAGTTTTGCCACTAGACTAAACACTCTGATTTATTTTCGCACTATATCGTTACTCGAAATGGCAATGTTATGATGTTTACCTTAACCAATTTCTATAGTTAAATATTTTTTTTGGATAGTGGAAGTGATCATTGTATTGATATTCGACTTGTCTGTTTACAAGGATTTCATTTTATTAAAAACAAGTATTGTGTACTTTAAATATTCGCAATGTATGTTATTAAAATAATAATTAAAAAAATGGTTGGTTCGTGGTTAAAATTCGAATATGTTGTATGAAATTAAATAAGAACTTGGGCAATACGAGACTAACTATAAACACGCAGCACAAATTGTCTTGTTATAGTTAGAATACCTTTGTAATGTAGAGTTAATCTAACAAGGATTATGTTAAATTTTTGATGATACCATTATCACGACCTAAGTCTTCAACTTTATCCAAGAAAAAGTATATGATTAAATGAATATATTATACTATTCTTGAATTAAAAAAACGCGTCGCGCAGAAAAAGAACTTTTGTAATTTCGTGTCTCAACGGAGAGTAGCGCTAGTTGAACTATATCAGGCGTGCGTCGACATGCAGTTGACGTGTTTCCGATTATGCCCGCGCCGCAGTTTTGTGCATTGCGTCCTGATTTATTTACGCCCGCATATCTTTGCTGACGCTTTTTGAACTTTACGACCGTGACGTCATGTTTTATTGACTACTTTTTTTTAAATTTATTTTCTCCATTATGAACTAATTAATTAATAATTATGGCATTTATTGTTATTACAATTAGTGGTTTCATTAAATGAAAATTTGTAAGGAATTGCAAAGTTTAACAAATAAAAAAATCCGCTTAGTTTCTTTCGCTGGTTCTTCTCAAGTCTGGGTATTTACTTTTTCGAACCGGTGCGCGGTAGTTTTTAATTTAATAATTTATAAGTATATGTAATATTCCTCTTGAATAAAGGCATGACTTTAAAAAGAAAGAGAACTAATTAATTACTAATTACGTAGAATTTAAAATTCATGTACTTCATGTATTTATCATCCTCAAACATCGTATGTAATCATAATAACCTTCCATCAGAATAATACATACAATTCCGCTCGTACCTCATTCGCATCTTACACATAATGACAGGAGTCAGACGACAATACTTCAATAGGTATCCGTCTGAACGAGGACAAGCAGGGACTGATTAATATATCATCCGTTCCCTGCGCCGGTCCCTTTTAACCCGTTTTTGCGTATCACCGAAGGAAAAAGGGGCCGGATTTCAATAGGCAAGCGGCGGGGAACATTTATCATGGCCGTAATGAATTATCGGAAATTTTCCAATAAGCTCAGAAAATACTAACTATCCATCTACGTCACGCGCGCGACATGTCAGATTTGTAAACATTTTAACAGAGTTTTCAAATCAAGATGGCGTAATATTTTTTTTTAAATGTCATGTAAAGGTATAATAATATACAGCATGTAAATTTTACGTAGTTATACCAATCGTTTCGCGTAACCAAGCTTAATATATACTCGTTTCTGTTTTTCATATGTATTGCAATAAAATAAAATAGCGCTTTTTGATTTATAATGTAAATGAATGTTAGGTACCCATTGGGAATATATTTTTTTTATAACTATAAAATGTACGCTGTGAAATATTTGATCGTATATTTTATTGAAAACTTTGCAGTTGTACGGGTTGTAAAGAGTGCGTTAAACCGCCGTAAATTAAAAATGCCTATAAATATTTACGCTGTTTGCGGATCAAACCTACCGTTAGCCCTTGATACGCGTTTCATAAAGCTCGTGTATCGCAAATGAAAAGATTTTTTAAAACCTGAAATTGGTTAATGTATTAATATATATAACGATAACTGCTTATTTGGTCTAGTAATAGCTTATGAGGCTGCAGATACCGAGGTTCGGGGTTCAACTACTTCGTCGGGTTAATATATTTTTGGTGTTTTATATCAAATTCAGTAGCAGTTTGGCGTTAGGAAGTTGACAGTAAAAAAATATCATGATTTTTCAAAGGTATTTCGTGTGGGAAGAGTTTGCATATAATATGTTTGCGTATACACTTATGCACTATAAACTCCTGCGCCGGCAACTTTTAAATCGGCCGCTGAAGCCGATAGTCTGCCAGCTTATAATTAATAATAATAATAATAATATCCTGGGACATTATTCACACACGGCCATATAACCATAATATAACGATAAATATAATATAAGACGAAAATTTTTACTTATATTTATATTTATTTGTAAATATTTATATAGAAAAACGTACTTGTATATACAATATCTACCAATAATTCTTTCATATAGAGTTCGAATTGATGATATTGGTATTTTATTGAAATCGAGTATAATGGCTATATTAAAAGTAAATTATTTATATATAAATAGGCACAAATAAAACAGGTCTGTAACATTTTCTTTTCTGTTTGGTAAATTTTGTCAAACATTAGCGTTATTAATAAAAATGAGATTAGATTTTTTTTCAATAATGATTGCAATCGAATTTCGATCACAGGGCGTAGACTAGTATTATTGATAGCACTAATTAAAAACCAGTTTTATGCAGTGATTTCCGCATGTTAGTACATACATAAAAAAGGACATAAGAAGGATAAATTGATATTTTTTATTGAATAGGTAGGCGGACAAGCATATGGGCCACCTGATGGTAAGTGGTAACCAACGCCCATAGACATTGGCATTGTAAGAAATGTTAACCATCGCTTACATCGCCAAAGCGCCACCAACCTTCTGAACTAAGATATTATGTCCCTTGTGCCTGTAATTACACTGGATCAATCACCCTTCAAACCGGAACACAACAATACCAAGTACTGCTGTTTCGCGGTAGAATGTCTGACGAGTAGGTGGTACCTACCCAGACGAGCAAGCTCGTCGACGACAAAGCCCTACCACCAGTAAACGGTACTACAGATTATTATTTACTGTTACCTTATATGACGTTTAGATTTTTAAGACTAGGTAAAAGTTTATTTTAGTTTCTAAAAATAAACGTAGAGTAATTCCTTCTTAGTGATATTTTAGTATATTCAATAAACAATTTCTCCTAAGTTCCAATTAGTTGTATATAACTTATGTTTTGGCCGTAATTCAAACTTATATAATAATATACCAAACAAGTAGCGACGTCAAAACATGACTTTCTAAGTAAAATTACTTTTTCGAAGTCCCGAAGCTTAACGAGGAAAACACGAAACTTTTGACCTCACCCTCAGATTATTAAGCCGACTTTCTATTCGAGATTTGTCGAGTGATGTTGCGAACATTACAATATTATTGTGCAATTAAATTTCTTATACAGAAACCCTTACAATACAATACAAGCCATGTGAAAATTTCCTTCATTTTTTAATGGAGGTTGTTTATATATTATTTATAAAATAGATATTGTTATATATGCTTGGCATTAAAAGACTTTGTTACCAATTTAGCGATCGTCATAAAGGTTGCCTCATATTAGATTTTATTTTTTCATTTATACGATTTTATACTATCTACTTCTTTGTTGTTTGCTTGGCGGCGCTGCAGCTTATTAACTTTTTTTAAAGTTCAACCAATCGCTACGACTTTAGTAAATACTAAATATAAACAGGTCGTTTATGCTATGCTAATATATGTAAATATTTTAAATTTCGAACGCTTCTATATATTAAAACACATTTTTATTTCCACATTCCTCTATTTCTTCTTTTGTGCGTACCTTTTGTTCATATTTTGACATCATTTATTCCTTCCCCTCCTTCCAGTACTCCTGTACTAGAAGATTTCTCTGAAAAGGATAAGCATATGTTTTTTTTCATTTTTATATTATGTCTGTTAAGTACCTACGTATAAAATAAAGATTTTTATGTAGTATGCTTAATACTAAAATGGTACTAAAAATATTACTATTTTTTTTTTAATTTTTAATTTAGTCACACAGTTTTAATATGTAATGGCAGTTTTTAATGTAATAGTAATAATGCTATTTATTTTAGTAATAATGCTATTTACCCCCGAATTAGTTTAGAGTTCAGGATTGAACCAGCGACTATAACCGCACTTTGTACAATTGAACTATTAATCTCGCGTGTAAGTTCGAGTTAATAAATAACTAGAATGCAATCATTATCGGGTGAATGCGACACGCTCTGAACATCCCTCCTTCTTGTTGTGAACACGTACATCAGCAGGAAACACTAAGCACCGCCGCACACCAACGCGAATGCAGTCACATATGGGAGGAACTACATCGTGTTGTACTATTTGCTTTCGTATTTCAATCGAGATGAACTTTGAAAATTGATGTTTTTTTTTTTTGAGATAATACGGATAGTGGTTATACTTAGAAATCATACAATGCAGTCTTTATTAAATCAATAAACTAAGATATAAAACCAGGCAAGAGTATTTTTTATTATTTATAGGCCAGCGTTTCACCGTTGTCTTGCCTGATGTTACATCGACACGGTCTAGGATGTAGCACGCTTGCCTATAAGAAACCCGTTTACTCTGGATTTGAAGACACCAACGTTGTACCTATTAGGAAATACAGACTCAGGCAAAGTATTCCATAGTTTTGCAGTGCGATTTTGCAGAGTGATGTAAAATAGACGACATATAATATTTATTGATACATAATAAGTTTATACTTTAAAAATACTCTTTTTTTTTTAGTTTGCAAAGTATATTGTTCAAGTTAATGAAATCCTTAAAAAGAGCCGAGATTGTGTAAGATTGTGTTGTTGTATTTATTATTTATTTTGTGCTCGTAGATAATAGGGAACATCGCGAGCAAAACTGCGGGTCTTCTGCGTGTAAGCTTCTGCTCAAAAGCAGAGACTACATTTTTCAAGCCGTGGGCAGTGAGACATTTATACATGGTTATTTATATTAGCTTTAACATAGTTAAGCGCAAAATATCTTTTTACATAATTATACGTACGTCATCAAAACACTTAACTTCCGTTATGTATTATATAACAGTGACCCGTTGTATTTGTATTAACAGAAAACTTTTTCATCTCGCTCTAGTTCATTAAACAGGACTTTCTTAGCTTACCATTAAAATGTGCAATTAGTTCGTAAGTCTTTCTACGTTTAACATCGAAACATTCTTTTTACACGAGCGCGGGTATATGATGTATGCTTAGAGCGTGATGTCATCTCATCTGCCCTCACGACAAAGCGTCGAGCAGGTCAAAGGGTGAGGGGAGCACATTGTTAGCACGCGACCCAGGCTCAAGTGCTTTTGATGACGAGTCTCGCTACCTCGACGTCACTAAAGATTTTTTTTCTCAACAGGTGAAGGAAGTTTTTGAGAGGCGCCTTCTTACACTCAAACGAATATATATACGTCCATTTTTTTATACCGAAAAATAAATGAGGTTTCACGTGTCTGACTTTTGATTCTTAATAGCTTTTGTTGTGTTTTTAATTAATCAGTTTGTATAAAGATTTTAAATAGTTTTTTTTTTCAATATATCATTTAATTTTATTTTGCACAATCGGCCGCAATCCGCTATGGCTCACAAATATAGTTTGTGTTAATAAACACTGTTTCCTCTTTTTCTTTAATAATAGAATTTACATTCGAATTTAATTCGAAAAATAAGACAGTAATGTTTATCAAATGACGCCCTAAACATTATATATAGGTAAAGTTATTAGATGGTTTGGGACTATTTACGAGTCAGTGATCAGTACATTTTCTTTATTTATTCAATAAATATTATATCACAAACTATAAAATAACTCTAAAGACGATATTTCACGTGTCAATATGTCTTAGGAATGATCGAGGAAGGTTACGCAAAAGTAATATAAGTTACATTTTCCCAAAACGCTATTTTTCACGTTATCAAAGAAAGGTGCCCTTCCTCCTGTCCCAAATGGAAGCTGAGAGGAAACGCGCCATAAAACACTTTTTCAAGAATCAATAGAGGGTTAAGCCGAAGTTCGTAGCACAAATTATGTTATAACTTAACACACGTACTTTATGATTATACAAGCTACCCGTCCCGATTTCACAGTCTGAGAAGTTTTATCCCTATATATATGTTTTTAATATTTTTGATAAACTAATCTTATAATGCATATGCTATGAACTATACTAATAAATTTATTCGGTTTTTTATACGCTTTTATTCGAATTTAGACACAATATTTGTTATATTAAATCTCTTAGACATTACTGAACGGTATTACTAAGTTTAATTGTAATTACTATTTACGGAAGATGCTTAAAATTAATGTGTTATCACTGAAAAATGTGAACTCAAGTTATAGTTTATTTAGGGAGATATCTATAAGAATGTAAGATATTTTGACTATTTTGCTCTTATAGTTTTGGCTGCGCCGTACAATAGCCAGAGATTGTACTAACAATACTCCTTTGAATTACGTCGACATATCAAGTTATAGGTCAAAATATATTCAATATTCAGCAATCGAAATAATAAGAAATCATAAATTAAAAGTTCCATATCAAGCGGATAAATAATTTTGCATGATTTCTGCAAAAAAAAAAAAAAAAATTAAACGAACCTTTTGATTTCGAGATTTTTGATTACAAGATATAATGATGATACATATATTACTGACATATACCTTCATTCAGTAGATATTAATTGCTTTAAATGAACATAACTCATCCGCAAACGTCTCATCAAACTGTATCCCTTCTCGAGGCAAGTTTCAATTGAAACTTAGTTGAGAACTGAACCAAAGTAGTGTTCTTGCAATGCGATGGCTCAAATTCTCAAAGCGACTGCCTCAGACGGATCTTGACTCGCTGAAATTAATCCATCTTCGCTCTCAATGGAAACGAAAATGTATTAGCGTCGTCCTCAAAACGGTATATTTTATTACTTCGATATAGTTTTATCTTAGACGTTGTTACAAAATAATCCGTTATGTATAATGTCTATAATACTTTGATATTTTTAAATTTAGATTGAGATTTAATGATAACGTACTTACTTCATTATGAAACTGGTACAGTTCTAGTTAAACTTATTGAGGTGAAATCTACAAAGTTAAAATGTTCAGTAAGCAGTGTTCATTTGTTACGAATTTTCTTACGCTTGTTTAACCACTAATTCCATTACAGTTGTAAGTTTTCTCGAAAGCATTTGAAAACAATTACAAAAGAACAAACGAGGAAATTTGTAAGAAACACACTTAATCGATAATCATGTTCATCTGCTAAGAGTTTGCGGTTTAAAGTATGTTATTTTTTTTCTGACCTGAATAAATAAACTTTTTTAAAAGTTGCCGTTTATTTTTAATCGAAATAATAGTTTTATTTTTAATTATTTTTATATGAAAGTTTTACCGCATGACTACGTTTTTGCTAAGATTTTTTTGGCAGGCGCTAAATACTAAGAAATTAATGCGAAGTATGACGCATTAATTATTTCATGTTAAGGAAAATATTTTAAGTAAAAATTCACTTGTATACGGAGAATATGCTTTTAGAACAACGCATGTTTACACTTAGGTCGTTAATGCAAACTTTGTACAATAACAAACTTCAATTCCGTTACGAGTTAAAACGTAAGTTATGCGTAGTGAGGTAAATATTTATATGGTGTGGAGTGTAAATGTAATCTTGTCATTAAGTATTTAGGTAATTTTCCGCATTTCTCGACATGTGATCAGCTAGTGCTCAGAGAGCGGCTGCTTTCCCTAATTTTGGCAACATCCTATTAACCAGGCACGACTTATTACTCAATCCCAAGAGATCAGCCGGTTGCTATGGCAACGTGAGTATGTGTGAGTAAAGACTAGATATTCGCTCTCGTGTTGCCAAAGTTGTAGTGTGCGATTATTGGAACTTTCGTGTGGATTCTTTTATAGTCAACAACTGTGTACTGTCTTGGATACACTTTGATACATTTTTAACAAAAACTGCGAAGAGCATAATAAAAGTGACTTTTTATTTACTCTTTATATACCTAAATGCACTATTAATTGCGTTTTATCACAGACAATAGTACACTTTAAAATTGTTTATTAACTATCATAATCTTCAATAAGATGAAGTAGAAAAACCGATTGTATAACAACACAGTATGTAAAAATTTAGGTCTAAATTGGTTTGTACATTGTAATAAAAAAGTCTCTTATAAATATAAATGAATAATCCATAACGTGTTTTACATGATCGTAAATAATGAGTACATTTTGAGACTTGAATTACCTATCAAGTATCAAAATAAGCTAAATAGTCACAATAAGATCGAGCGGGTGCTCCTGGGAATAACGGTGTATCGTAAATGTAGAGTCGAGCAGTTTGTCTCCGACGTGCTCCGCAGTTGTATTCCACGCTGACGTAGCGTATGTGTTATTAGCTTAATTATGTGTCTTAGTATTTATTATTTATGAGCTCATGAAGTATTCTATTCCATCTCAAAATTACTTTGAAAGTCATTTTGCATGACTCTTTAAGTGTGTATACGTGTATGTGTGAGACTTGTTTACATAGCTTATCTTAAAAATATAACAACAGATTTGGCTGACTGAGTCAACTCCTTAGAATTTATTCTACTATTTATATACTTAGTATTAAATTAAATCCATAGTTGTAACACGCACTAAAGCTTCGTACCAAACTTTTTTTTTTTTATAGAATAGGAAGGTGGACGATATGGGCCAGCTGATGGTAAGTGGTCACCAAACGCCCTTAGACATTGGCATTCTAAGAAATGTCAACCATCGCTTATAGCCAATGCGCCACCAACCTTGGGAACTAAGATTTTATGTCCCTTGTGCCTGTAATTGCACTTGGTGATAGGTATTGGGACAAGTAGTGTTATTGTATTCCGGTTGAATGTGAGTGAGCCGGAGTGCAGGCACCACGAACATGACAATTCAGTAAGGAATTGTTAATAATTTCTTACAGCGCCAATGTCTATGGGTGATGATGATAATTTGCCGTCCTCTTACCTATTTTATAAAAATGTAGCGATAAAATGAACTTCAGCTTTTGACAACAGTGAGACATTTATTGGCCCTTAATTTAATTTCCTTTTATATCGAAACGTTTATTCCATATAATAACAATAATTTCTAGAACTTTCTCTAATATAAACGTAGTAAACTATATTAATGTTGGAGATAAAAATATAATTTAGCAAAAATTTGTCTTCGCATAAATGTCATAATATTCGCGTTATTACAAAATAAATCAAAAAGAAAAATTTCAGTTATTTTAATTAAAATTGATCTCCACGTAATTTTCTTAAGACTGATTAAATGTGGTACGGCGTTGAGACATTAACTGCTTCAGCGAGTTTTGCTATTAGAGCGTGTCTAATGAGGTATCGAAATCTATCAACTTACTTGATAGATTTTCGTAGACATATTATTCGAGTTAGTTTCGTAGGAAAATTTCTTGCACAACATTTTATTTGTAGGATACGAAATGTTTTGAATTTTATAATACTGTAAGCGGATATGGTTCAATGGTTCGTACACGTGATTCTTAATTGAATAATGTAAGTTGAAACCTGCGTTTTTTCCTTTCCTTAACTCGTGTTTTTAATTAATTTCGTGCTCGGTAAAGGAAAACATCGTGATGATTTCTGACTGACGTCTTCAACGGTTGAAACTCTACCCTACTCCACGTTTTTTTTTAAATATTTTTTGGGAGGGAAAATGACTCTACTCCACCTGATGGTAAGTGGTAGTAGAGTCCGGGAAGATTGTTCTGCACTAGCCGTACCCGCCTTGCCTCGCAAGATGCTTCTTCACGCCTCGTTTGAAGGAACCCGGGTTGTAAGAGGAGGAGTATGTATGACCCATACCGTAATTGAGCAGAGGATGGAATAAGTTCTAAACCTTCTCCTCAAAAGAAGAAGGGGTCAGCTGTGGGACATTTACAAACTGTTACGTAACTTAACTACGTTTATCGTTTTTCAAATTTCATACCGCAGTGGTTTATATGATAATAATAAAAATATAAAGAATTTTTATTGAATTAAATTTAAAGTTTCAACATTATTTCGTCAACTTTATAAATTTATTTATAAAGTTAACGAAATAATGTTATTTAAACATTTATTTATACTAAAAAAATAATCAAAAAAATTAATTATGTCAAAAAATACTTTCTATGTGAGGCATAATTTATTTTGATAATATGGTATTATAAATAATATTATATGCTTAAAAACAAATAAGCAAGTTTAAAAAATAAAATAACGTATTGTTAGAAGGGCTTACTCCTTACTACACAATACGCGGAAGATCTTAAACTATTCCTACTCTGAATAATTCAATTAAAGTGCCAAGTTTGCAGGTAATAATATATATTTGAACGTAATATTCGAGTTTCCGATATATTTGAGCAAATTTCCGTATAAAAAAACCTCAAATATTTTGTTTAATGTTTAATAGTATAGGTATTCTACACTTAACGTAATTTCACGGGTAAATGACCAATAAAAAAAAGCAACGGACGGTAAAGCAAGGCTTAACTATAACTTTAATCTAAAAAATAATAATAATCCGCTTAGCATATCCGAGGTTGCCAATTTCGGGGGAAATTCAGCGGCAAAACATTCTCATGTCCATTAGGGCAACAGTCCTAAGTAAACATACCGAGAGTGTGGTCACTCTGATAAGTGTTGCCAGGGCGACCATATTTTCTAATTAGGAAGTTGAGAGCAACGTGCGGAATAAATAAGGTCGCTTGGGGAATATACACGGATGTATGTAACTTCGTTAACAATTATGTAAGTGCTTCTTTCTGATTCAATTAAAAGATATTTGTTAACAATTTAATACTCGACGATAAAATAAAAAATCAATTTAATGATGTGGGAATGTAAACGAGCAATGCATGGAGGAAATTGAGAACTCTCCAATAAAATTCCACGACGTAAGAAATTCACACAAATCGTTTATAAGGTGAGCGTCATTACTTCCGCGGGTATGGGGAGGAACATTTGTCAGAAACATGTGAATCGAGATTGAAGGTTTCAAGAAAATGACAAAAATCAAACCTTACTCATAAACTTTATTTAAAGACTTAGTTAAAGGTTTAGTTAAACACTGAGTTCTCTCTTTCTATCATTATTGATTTGACATTTGAAATAAGAAGACATGTTGAACTAATTACTAAACAACGTTTATAAGGCCGTAAGTTTTTTTTATAGTATAGGTAGGCGGACGAGCGTGTGGGCCACCTAATGGTAAGTGGTCACTAATGCCCATAGACATTGGCATTGTAAGAAATTTTAACTAAGATGTTACTATTAACTTGGGAACTAAGATGTTATGTCCCTTGTGCTTGTAATTACACTGGCTCACTTACCCTTCAAACCGGAACACAACAATGTCGAGTGTTGCTGTTTTGTGGTAGAATATCTGATGAGTGGGTGGTACCCACCCAGACGAGCTTCCACAAAGCCCTACTATATACTATTAAAATACTATACTTTATCCAGCGATCGCTAACTTTTTTATAGATTATCTACAAACGAACAATGGGCAGGTAGTAGTATAAATAGCATAAATATATAATAAATATTTTACGACGAATGGTTTTCTCTTTATATTATATACTGTTAAGGATATTTTAGTTTCGTTAGAATTGAGCCAAATTATAAAATACCCCGAAAATTTAAAATAATAATCTCATCAGTCATCGTAAGTCGGCAATAAGTCAATCTGTTTCAATCCATAGAGCGATGGAGCCGAAACTGTGTTAGGGGAACGAATTACTGACACCTGTCACGTCACTGACATAATAAATAATCTCGGAGGAACCTCTGGTCATCCCGCGTCACAGCGGCCTTCTGAGAGCATTTACAATACGCGCGCATTTAAGTTGACTTAGCAAATATTTCCTCATACGTCTACGCAGGAAACGCGAACGAGTGAAATATGACCGTACCAGTATTGCCGTTTTGTGAAATGATTTTTTATTTATGGTTCGCTTTTGATATATATATGAACGATATGTGTCGCAGGTGATAAGAAAATGGAATATTTTTATCTGATGAAATTGTAATGTCGTTTTAACTTTGCTTTGAAAACTTTTCAGTTTTCAGCATTCATGTCGGTGGAGGTTAAATAAAAATTTATTTGCAGTATCCGCTTAGAAAAATATTAGATTTGAAACGAAAAACTCACGATTTCATCGGGTAATTAGACTGGGAAGTTATGAATGTATTATGAAGTTATGAATTCGAAGTATACTTAATATGTTTTAATAACTTTAAATGTTGAGTTTTTATCCGTGAACCCATTCTGTTATATATATCGTACATAATGTCACAAATATGCATATGTCATTGCGATCTTTTATTCATATAAGAGTTGGCGTAACCATGCATCCCGTCTGAAATGTCGTTACGCCTACATGTCTAAGAAAGGGACGCAGGAAGGTATTTCCTCTCCAAGGTATTATATACTTACTACGATATCTCAATCAATACCCTGTATCTAGTTTGCAGCGAAAAATTTAATGCATATTTTTGTATAAAAATTTAATCCAATCAAAAACATTACATAGAAACTCACCGATTTTAAACATTAAAAAAGGCGAACTTTTATACAAACTTTCATCCTCAATTTCACCCATTTGCGTGACGAATTTTCAAAAACGCTGTAATATTTGTATTTTCTCATAAACAGAACTATTAACAGCGATTATCGTATTTCTTACTTTTAAAAATGACGAACTTCCATACATCTACATATCTATACATAATTATCAGTGTAATTACAGGCACAAGGGACATAAAATCTTAGTTCCCAAGGTTGGTGGCGCATTGGCTATAAGCGATGGTTGACATTTCTTACAATGCCAACGTCTAAGGGCGTTTGGTGACCACTTACCATCAGGTGGCCCATATGCTCGTCCACCTTCCTATTCTATAAAAAAAAAAAAAATCTTAAGTTTCATCTTCTTACACGATGAATTTTCAAAAAAGTATTAACAATCAATCAATCTTTAACTCATTAACATAAACCAAAATACCGATTTCCATATTTATTTATATCATATAAAGTTATTAAGAAATATTAATTTCGCAATTTTCGTTTCGAGGTCAATAATCACAAGGAATGGCTGCAGTAATAGTTCGCGGAAATGGGATGGGAGGGTGGAATCAATCCACTCACGCCGGGCCCGTTGTCACATGTCCAATCAACTGACACACTGTTCACTAGGGATCAGCGTATCGGGAGATACGGAACTATCTACTTTTATCCTTTTATAAACATTTTTGGTTAACTGAGTATCGATACCATCGAAAAGCTTTGATTAAAGTTATTTATTTGTTATGCTCCATCTACATCTGCGTTAACGTTATTGTTATGACTAAGTATTAAAGCTTATATATAATATACAGTCCAGACCTAGTTATTTTTCTTACTCCATTTAAAGTTATTCCTGTAATAAGTGGTGGGTTAAATGTATACTGTTTGAAGTTAGAAGTCTGCGCTGGTATACCGCTTTAAGATCATTTTAGTAGCAAGATTGTTTGCGCATTGGCGATATAAGGACTGGTTAATATTTCTTAAAACGCTAATGTCTATGGGCGGTGGTGACCACTTAAGATCAGGTGACCCATTAGCCCGTCCGCAAACCGAATACAATAATAAAAAATATTAATTCCTATCCTTAACAAAGTAACCATAAAACGATTGTATGAATAACGACATATATATATATATATATATATATATATATATATATATATATGTCGTATATAATAACGACATATATATATATATATATGTCGTTATATATATATATATATATGCGCCGGAACACTGATCTATCAGTAGAATTAGCGTTAATTATTTATTTTATTTTAGGTATAAAATAAATTTTGCATACGTATGAATTCCTTGTAAATTGTGAGTTAATTAGCGGTAATAACATCTTGTTGTTTGCAACCGCATAGAATACCGCAAATAAAACCGCAGGTATGGTTGTTATGTTGTAAGATAATAGGTTAGCAGCGATATACACATTATTTGCATAACTCACTGTCAATAATAAGCAAAACTATTACGGTATATAAATATGAATTAGTATTTATCTAATTATGTTATTATTATTTACAGGTAAGCAAAACACACAATGCAATCTTCTAAAGTTCAGTAAGTAATATACATATGGAACGAAATAAAGCATATTTATCTTCATAACTGTTACAACTATCGCATGTCTTTTCGTATTTAGATTTTGATTAAAATATTTAGCAACGGTGCTGTATCGAGAGCCGCGTACGTTGCACTCGATGCTCACTGACCTGGTATACTTTTTTTTTGCTACAGCTGCATAATCATTTCAAATAACAGATTAATGGAAATAAAAAAAAACGCGAGCGAAAGAAAATAACAGCTTTTTGTATTTATTCGAGTCACGAATAAATTTTGTGATGTCGATTATAAATATTTGAATGAAATGCACATGCTATTAATAAAAATATATTATCTCGCTACTTGGTAGTGTGCTCATTTGCTTGTACATGGCATATTTTTAAGAAAGCGATACACTTTCTTAAAAATATGCAATATATTTGGCAAAGTATTATACGATTTTGGTAAAGTTTTTCTTTCATTTATATTTCAATATTCAACATAAGCTGTAGCCGGTGTACACGTAACTCGCAGTGGTGCGTGCGACTGCCACCCGACCCCGCAAACAATTAACTGCCCCAACAGAGTGGAGATACAACAGAGTTCGGACCACTTTTCCTTTGACGTTTAGTTTTTCAACTTTACAGCGGGCTTTGTATTTTTAGTTACTTCGGCGTGTTCTCTGTCTTTTCGAAATAGCCGGCATGGCTATTTTTTAATTGCAAAGTATATAGTATTAATGAACCAAAGGATCGTTAACATTGCGGAAATAGGTTGAAGAAGTTAAAGTTAACTGACGATAACCCGTTTCTGTATTATTTTTTTGGTTTTATTTAGAGAAACGTTTATTAAACTGGCGTTCAATCAGAAATGGAGATAAAAAATAGGAGAGGATTACGCTCGTAACCTACCTGTCTATTGTGTTAGTTAAAAAAAAAGAAAAACCAATCAATCCAATTCCCCTCTTGCTCGGCTCGCTTTTGTTTAATTTCGACACGACCCCATCTCGTTCGAGGTTCCGTACTTTGTAACGATTCTGAACTAACATAATCTAACTTGTTTGATGTAACCACATGGGCCGCCCGTTCTCGGCATACTTCTACATTACAATTTATTGTTTTTAAATGAAAAAAAAATCTGCTGTTTTAATCAAATCATTTTAATGTGCTTAAAAGAAGAAAATGATGAACGTGATTAAAAAAAATTGTGTCCTTGCTGTCGACCATTAAGGAGTTCCATTACCTGGAACCAATCGTTCTTGTCATGCGTTTCATAAAAATGCATGTCATCGCAAGTGAACCAAATTGTAAAATTTTATATTTCGTATGATAAGAGAAATTAATTCTATTGATATTTCTAGAGCACGAGATGAATTATACAAATTAAGCACATGAAAATACAATAATGCTCGTCCGAGTTTAAACCCACACTCTTCGGTTTACATTCTCTTGTACTAGCACTGGAAATACACGAAAAATATATAAATGAAATTATTTTGTAATAAATATTATTCAACGGAAACTTAAGGTATCGATGTCTCTAGCTACGGTACCCTTGTAAAATTGATTTTCTTTATTTTAGTCGGTGCGACGACAAAGTTTAGGTATAGAAAGTTTGTTCAATTCTAACTTGAATATTCTAAGAGGTCACCGCGTGGAACGTAACACTGTACAATGTAAAAGCTTAAAAATTTAAGTAGTCTTATGCAGTTTACTCATGAAAGGTAAAAATATTAAATCGTTTAAAAACAATCGACTTCAAATTCATTTACTCAATCTAAAGTAAACACGTACTTGAGCTAGTATGTATTACTATACTTATTGATATCCAAAATAAGAACTACCATTGGTTCGGAAACGAAAATACCTGATTTATTTTTATAGAATAGGAAGGCGGACGAGCATATGGGCCACCTGATGGTAAGTGGTCACCAACGCCCATAGACACTGTAAGAAATGTTAATCATCGCTTACATCACCTATGCGCCACCCACCTTGGAAACTGAGATGTAATGTCCCTTGTGCCTGCAATTACACTAGCTCACTCACCCTTCAAACCGGAACACAACAATACCGAGTACTGCTGTTTTGCGGTAGAATATCTGATAAGTGGGTGGTACCTACCCAGATGAGCTTGCACAAAGCTCTACCACCTGTAGACCTGAGCAGTAGATGTGAAGTCAACAGGTATTTTTTTGTCTCTTTTTATAATATCTTACAATTTTCAATATGATAAAGAAATAGCGAGTATTCCTCCTTCCTAAATGTAACGGACAACTTTCGATATATAAACTAAATTTAAATTTTCAACATACTATTAACCCTTACTCGATCATATCGCTAGGGAATGACAGGTTATAACCGGGAGCAGGCGGTCAACCGTTTTCATCAATTCTATTACGCTGTACACGACGGCTTAAGGTGGACTCACGAGGCTGAGAGGCAACATTTTACTTCAAATCGTCTATGATCACACCTCTTTCCTCAATGCCTTGTTACTTGTACTATCATATTAAGTGCGAATAACGATGTCTTATAGATTTGATAATGTACTAAATAAATATATAGATTAAAGGCCGAATTGACTTCGCAAGGGTGATCAAATATTCTGCATGAGATATAAAGATATGCTTACCGATCTTTGTATTTGCCCGTAGTTAATACATCTTACAACACGACCCGGATTATCTTCATGGGTTTGTATATTTATTTGTCTTACTAAAATTGCAAAGTGTCTAAGACGTTGTTTATTTACGTTTAAAACGTATGATTTATGAATTAAGATAAGGAACAATACTTTGCGGCATTTAAATTGAAGTTGTTTTTAAGTTTTTACCATATTTTTTTAAATTAAAAATATTTATTTTCATAATACTTATATACCTACTATCTATATAATATAGAAAAAAAGTATAAAACTAACAAAACTCCCTTGCATGTCTGTTTTACTAGATATGTTATTTATCTAAATACATATCTAAATGTTTTTTTTTTTTTTCATGAAAATATTTTATATTATATTTACTTATAAATTCGGTGACTTTCATCGTATAAAAATGTAAAATAACATTTTTATTTCGCGTTGTACCGTACGTACAATTTGATAAAAATCCCTAACAAGCTGCAATACATTTACAAGTTAACAAGGCGCTCACGATAAATTTCACCTTGTTGCCCGAGGACGTCCCTATATTTATAGATAAGAAAATACTAGAAAACAGCTCGACGTTATATATGTTTATAGATTACGGTCTTTATATCCGAATTTAACTAATATATAAGTAATAATAATAAAACTTAACGTTATGTGTTTATACGGTTTATAAATGTATAAATATTTGATGTATAATGAAATTACTTTTATTATTATTTCATTATTTTTTTCTTTTTAAAGGTTGTCTATCTATCCAGATCCGTTTAACGAAATTGAATATACAATTTGTATACTATAATTCATTAAATATATATCTCAAGGCAAATTTTTCTACAAACTTTATAAATACTTAAATAATATTTGAAATTAAACGATCGCCTCAAAAGCCTTTCAAATATAATATATAATAAGTTTATTTCACTGCTTCTTTTCACATGTATTGTTTTCCAAGCCTATAGTAGATTTTTCATAGTCAATAGCCAAGTTTAATACTTCTGAAATAAAGAAAAGAAAATACTTCGAATGAAACACGACAAGGCTTCAGCTTGTGTCAATCAATATTAATATTGTACTCTATTGGACAAGGGTTACTCGAAGATATTCAAAAACTGTGTCTTCAATTCGAATGAATAGACAAGACAACAGTCCTATTCAAATAATAATAATGCTTTATAAAGGTTAATATAAAATATTATTCAATTATGTTAGATACGATAAAGTTTGCGTATTCTATTTGTCTTGTAAGCGGATGAAAAATATGAATATTTTTATTATATTCGAAACAATATCATCCATTGTGTGCACCAAGTACGATAGCGCCAAATTATTCACGTAAAACGCGTTACTCTGACGCTATTTCTTTATTACATCCATTCTGCGCGCTTTCTAACCTTATTTCACGTGTTTTTATTGTTCTCTCGACTTCACAGTGTATAAACTGAAATTCCCTTAACGGCCCGGGTCGTTATATCTTATGTATTTATCTTTCTGAATAATTAACCATAATTAATTCAAATGAATATACTTAACTCTGAATTTACTTATTTAAATATGTACTTATAAATGCGAAACCATGACGCAGTGTTATATTTAATCTAGCCGTTTAACATTGTACGAATATGTTAAAGTTTATTATATAGTAAAGTAGAAAATAACTCTTCGCGTAAGGAGAATGCTTGGAGCTTATTCCACATCACACTCTGATGCGCATCGGATTCACACGATTGGCAGAATGTGCCATCTAACACAGGTGGAAGAATTTCACCGGTCACATGTAACTTTTTTTATGATGCTATACTTTACTCCGATTTCCGGGATGCACTCGCAAATTCAGTACATAATCATTCTGTGGTTTTTGCCCGCATTCTATTTGCCCGAGTTCTATTCAAATGTTAATAAACAATGGTAATTTTAAATAATTCACTATTACTATAAAATTAAATAACCACGCGACAATATTTCTTTTACATACAATGACATAGAGTACAAGCAACACGCAATTATTTGCTATATTAAAAATCATGAGAAGTGATTTCACAAATCCAATGTAGAAATACAATCAGACATTCCACGCTTTCAGTAGAATACAAGGTCTTAGCAATGAATAATAGCTGTCGCTTAATAACGGAAGCGTAATTGCGTTATCTAGGCTCCTAGTGGGCGGCATACCCCTGCTATCCATAATCGTGAACTCATAATTGTCTACGGCAGATTTGGAAGTGGGGGATACGGCGAAAACTGATTGCCCTCTCGTATATTTACAACAATATACAAAATCAGGGCTGTTTCTTACAAGATTAATAATATTTCTTTTACAATGTTCTTCAATTAAATAAAAGAAATCAATTTTAAATTTATATCATCATTTTCAAGAGTAATTTCATGTAATTTAATTCTAGTCAAATTTTGGCAATAAAATGCTATTTATATGGAGATAGGTAGGCTTCTCGTTAGGTGTGAAGATTTGCCTATTCGAAGTCCCCTTTAAATCGGTATAAAAGAGACAACTATATTCAAACTTCAGCAATGGAAAGAGAGGTTCAAATACTTCGAAGAACGCGATTGATCACGCTAATTTCCAAAGCTTTAAAGGAAAAAATGTTGCCGATTTGTCACGTCAAAACGAGGAGTGGAATCTAAGGTCAATGTTGTTAAGGATGTTTAGATATCCAAGACATAATCTTTGACTTGCGTTGAGAAGTTTTATATACTTATATATCAGTTGAAATAGGATTTACTTATAGATCATTTCGTTAATAAAATATTTTGCGGAAACATTGAATCGGGAGTAGAACAGATACTCGAAATTTTTAATTTAATAATATTTTTGATTATTGACAATAAATCCTGACGTTATTTTGAATTGTACTACAGTTCAGTACCAATTTATAAAATATCAATGGCTTAGTTAAGGAATAATATAGTCTTAATTGTGTAGTTTGTTATGCCGTTACTAAGATGGTTAAAAATACAACAATCCTTCGCGATAAAGATTAAACTTTAAAAAAAAATCCAAGCATAATATCACTCCAATCTTTGTCCATGATATAATATTAGGTTGAAATAAACTTGTACTTGAATCATATTCAAATATAACATATCTTATATTTATCTAATTTAAAATTTAGAACTTAACTAAAAAAATATTATAACTGATGTAAACCAACCAGCTTCCTGTTAATCGATTAACACTAAATTGTCAGTTTCAACGTTCACTCCTGATATGAATTTCCTAAAAGCAAAATTTCCGACCTCACGGCGTTGAACCTAGTTAACTGAAGGTGCATTTTAATGTATACTGTAACCTGAGGGCATAAGAATGATTTTCATATTGCAGTCGACATTATGAGTGCGTGTACGGGAAGGTGAATGAAATATGAAGGCACAAAGGAAGAATCTCATTCCGTTCGTGCCTGCAGCTAGGCTCTTAAAACGAGAACCATGTTACTTCTATTCAATGAAAGCATTGAACAAAACACACCAATGTAGGAAGACTTTCATACATAATGTTAATGATGTATATAAGGTTGCTTTGCCTAATTGTGCAAATAATTTAAATTGAAGTGTTTTCAGAAATGTTAAAACACTTTTTGGAATATTTGATTTGACTACGATATCCTTTATTTTTATTGTTACAAATAAAGATTTAAAGTTGAATTTTACTTAAGCACACAACGTTGTATCTAACATAGTTTTACGAGCGTTCCGATAAAGAAATAAAAGTACGTATGTAGTTGTGAACTGTAAACGATACACTAATCCCATTGCGTCCCAAAAATCCCGCACTGAAAGTGCTCGCCTAACATTATACCGAAAATATTGTCCGTATTTTGATTTATGGACCTTAAAAGCGGCCCTTGTTCTACGGCCCGAGTTATTGTTTTTCCCCTTATGAAAATAGCGTACTTTCCTCGTTGCGGTCCACTGTTTTAAATGAAGTTTCCTCGTGATTTATTCGCAAGTTAAGTTTATGTTCCGGTAAGCTGAAAGATTTTTTGCGCTTGTTCACTCTGGTCGACCTGTGGACCGATTTGCGCGGGCAAACTTTACTTGTGACGCATAAGCGACTTACTTTCGGATTTTTTAACGCTAATCAAAGTCAGATAAGCTGTATTGATATTGATCTGAATTTTCATTGGTCGATGGCAGTCGATGACGCAATGGGCGACCAATGAGCGTTCGCTATTTAGTCAGTTTAGTAAATCTCTTTGTTCATAATTTTATTAAGTAGTAACATTATATACTAGATGTTATTTTCATGTAATACAAGTAAATTAGTTAATTTTCAGTTGTTAGGTTTTAGTGAGTGAGATTTCGGATAGAATGGACAGGTTCTGCAAGTCCCTTGTCAACCGAGCTTAGTTCGACCTAATCTTGTGTATTCTGGCGCGACACGCATTACGTTGACACTCGCAATCTCTCTGATAAGCATTGTAGGCTTTGCATCGTGTACAATGTCTACATACAATTTAACTGCTACATTTGCAAATGTATCAAGCTAATGTATTTTTTTAATGATTCTTTCTAAAGGGGCGTAATTATTATTATTATTATTATATATATATATATATATATATATATATATATATATATATATATATATAGATTTTTTTTATCATTATTGATTTGTCATTCAATGTCAATGTTTATAAGTAAGGCCGTTAACACAAGTCTTAGCACATTGTTTTTATCTAAAAATACCTCTGAAAGAAAACCATCTATTCTGAACAGCTGATAATAATTACGCCCCTTTAGAAAGAATCATTAAAAAAATACATTAGCTTGATACATTTGCAAATGTAGCAGTTAAATTGTATGTAGACATTGTACACGATGCAAAGCCTACAATGCTTATCAGAGAGATTGCGAGTGTCAACGTAAGTAAGTAAGTATATATATATATATATATATATATATATATATATATATAAGTCCATAAGTGTATACAAGCCTACTGATATTATAAATGTAAAAGTTTGTATGCTTGGATGTTTGCTATTCACTATCGCAAAAACGGCTGTTAGCTGAAGATAGCTTTTAACATGACTTAATATATGGGTTACGTAACATCTGAACATAACCTTCTACCCTCACACGCTGACGAAAGATATATAATAAAATAAGTATATAATTAAATTGCATTATGCTCGTTATTTACTGTGTCCGTCAATATATACATATATGTACACAGATTTAGGCGTATTATTAGTTCCTTTTCATCGAATACTGCAGGTTAATTTTCGATAAATATACTATGTTTAGTATACTTCTTATTCTCAGGGCGATACAAATTAACATGATCAATGGCGAACGAGAAACGTGTGTACATTACATGTATCTTCGTTATGGCTATTTAATTTCCGTTGGGATTTTCTACCTTGTTCGTTAGATCATAAGATTCCAATTAGGGCTCGTTTTAATAAATAAAAAAATTGTAATTGAAAATCACGTCCATGTCAATCAATATCGCAATAATATTCTTAAGAATTATTTACTACTTAAATGTATGAATAATTATGTCATTTTTGAAAAATATATCCATTACCATACCAGGAAAGTTCTTCCACAATCGATAAGGAACTGGTTTGAAATTGAGGTGCAAAGTAATCCACAAATCACTACGAGGTTATATTAAATAAAAACTTGTTACAAAAGATTATTCCAAGGCTTGGGATACCAAGGCTGCTTAATAATGCTTTTATTTTTAAATTGCGCTTCAAAAAGCGTCATTTGCGGTAAATATTCATCCTATATTGTATCATTATCTACCATCATCATGTTTTGTAAAAGATAAATTATACCTCATTGTGACTTGCGGTGTCCGAAAAGTGAAATAAAATGTTCGGCAATCGGTTTCGGGTCAACCCTTTTTGGCTTCACACAGGGTATGTAATTGTGTCTTGTGTGGTTTTAGCCCGTGTGACCCTTAATGTGTCTGAATTTTTTCGCCTTTTATTCTCATTGGCTTCCATTCCATTAGCCTTCGACATACTAAGTTGCCTTCTCGTATGCAAATTTCTTAACACGTTATACACTTTTTATGTTCGTAATGCAATTACGGTACATTTTTCTTTTGTCACATGCAAAATGTTACACGTGACGACTTAAAAATATAAATTAATATATTTAAAAAACCCTTTTACTATATATTAATTAAATAACAGACGCAATGAAATATGTATAAAGAGGGTTTCAGTGAATAAAAACAATAATGATGAAATGGTAATTAATTAGCATAATGCAATAATTAGTTTTAATATTAAATATGAAGTTGTAGAATGTTGGATAACACACATACAATACTATAGCAAAAGTATCGCTCGATAAGGAACTTTATTCCGAAAAATATCGTTTTATTTGTTCGAGTGACTGTTGTCTGATAAAGTTTGCAGACACACATATGCCCTCTATATGTGTGTATTTTGGGGGCCCTATAGCGTGATACGAACGCCTTAATTACCTAACGTATATAGCAAACAACGAGTTTAACTGTTATCCCTTACGACGCGCCTGCAGTGTAAACGACCCCTTATTGTTATCCACATATCCTTAACATATTTGAGATTCCAGCTGACTAAATAACAAGTATGCCGCTAATTAATTAAATAATAAGATCACCTTTGTAGTTTACTTGATTTAAATTTCTATACATTTTGTGTAATAAAGAATAAATAACGTTATACCGTGTTGTGGAATTATTAACGAACCTTCCCTTCAAGAAGAAGGCCGTAGGCCAGCAGTGGGACATTTACAATATGTTACTTTACTCTTTTTAAAACAAATAATGCCCAATGTTAAAATTATTATATGACCTGAATTCGAAAATAACGAAAAGAAATTTTATTCATTAAATTAATTACTAACCGTAATCGGATCCGAATTATTAAATTGGAAACCGATAGATGATTTTTAATAACAAATAATCAAGAATAATTTTATATTGAATAATGATTATGAGTTTTAACTTGAAACATCTTTACCTTCTACATCGCATTTTAATGTGACAGTATTTTATAAGACATAATATAATAATGACAAAGCAATAATTTTGCCGCATCGGGGCTGTATAATTCTCGATAGGTAAAAACGGTATAAACGAACTAATGTTTTAAACTCCTGTTGCGTGTCGTTCGATAACTATAAAAGCAATTTGGGCGTGTTCTAGCGATGTTTGTGCCCCGTCGCTAGGTGATATGCAGTCAGGTGGTTTGTATCCCATGGTATATCGATTTTGTTTTATTACGTCACCTTTTCAACTATCAGTAGCTGAATTATAAAGTGATGTAGTGACTAATATACGTTCGTATCATATTTAATGATATGAGATTTAGTTATTTTGTAAGTATCAAGATCCTAACCATATTTAATTCGAGTAAGCCCTTGCGAGCACTTTTGATTTATTGTACAAGATGACATTAAAGTTAAAGCTAGCACAGGTTCGGAATGTAGATTATATCGAGAAGAACCGGCAAGAAAATCAGTTGTTACTCTTCGACAATCAAGTTACGTATATTATAATTAAATACAGTTGAATTATTATTTTTCCTACATGGTTATCAGTGAATACTTCACACTTTTTTACTTTATCAATATTAATTATACTCGAAAGTTTTCTTCACATGTGATTTAATTTTTACATAGTGTTTGAGGAATTTGATTATAAAACTTGGCCATTTGATTATAAGAAAAAGTTTATTCAGGACATACCAGGTAGTGCAGTGTTACTTAGTACAATTAGTTCTAGAATTAATTTTTTTTGGATATATATACATTAAATTATGTATATAAAGAAATAAACGTCATTTGTCTATAATATATTATTTATATATTTGACTTATATCAAGTGAAAGCAGGTAAAGATATTGGTCCCACGCCCGATACTATATCAGACTTTGAGAGGAAGAGATTATTAGTTACGACCGTTAAGGTTTTAAGGCCGTCTGCGTATATAGCATGATAAGCAAGCACATATTCTATAAACAACAATACTAAGTATAGTCGTTTTCAGGTTTGAAGGGCGAGTGAGCCAGTGTGTCTATAAGCACATATCTTAGTTTTTAAGATTGATGGAGCATTGACGGTGTAAAGGATGGTTAAATACAGTGTTATTAGTGCATTTCTCTTAGTGCAGTTTCTATGGGCGGTGGTAAAAAATTACCATAATATAGACTATTTGCAAGTCCACCTATTTATTTCAATAAAAAAAAACTGAACTAGAATTTGTCAAACGTTTTTATCTCATAGCGATTGGCCACACTCGTTCGGCCGACATTCGTTCGGGAAAAAATCATCGTAGCATGAATATGACATGAATTAATCGCGAGGTCAAAGTAATAAGCCGCATTTGTTAATTTGACGTAATAACTATAATTGCAGGCGGCACAAATACGTTAGGAATTAAATAGATGATTTCACTGACAGCTGCTGTTTAGTCAATTGTTCTTATTGCTCCCCTAACAGAGAGCTCGGAGATCAAAACAATGCATTCAGCTCATTACATCCCCCAAGTACATTGCCAGGCATAAAAAATGTGCGATATGGCACTAAAAAATAGTCAGTAATTTTTTCTACCAGTATAGTATATCGTTAACGATTTTTTTTCAACTCGTTTATGGTTACAACATTTTTGAAATCGATTTGATCAATTTTCATGTAATATGTTTTTTGTGTTTATTGCGAAAACGACTCAGCGACAGATATCGGCAGATATGTGTCATAGATTTACTTGAAATAATCTGAATTGATATTTCTTATTTACAGTTTAATAAGTACTAACTAGCGAAAGGATTCGTTTCTATTATTTTTCTTTATTACGAATACCAAGTTTAATATCGATCGAATACTATCCATAGATTATAAGTCGTGTTCGAACACACTATTTTCTATAATTCTACTTTAATTATTCTCTCTCCAAAGCTGCACTTTAATATTGTTAAAGTTTGGACAATTCATTCTCAATGTGTGGTTCGTCTAAACAGATTAAAGGGTCAGAAAATAACCTTCGGGTATTTCGTAACGAATGTTATAAGTACGACACCGTCATTTTTCAAACACTAACATCTAAATTTTAAGTGAGCGATAAACAAGCAACTACACATTTAATAATATTATACACTAAAACTTTCGCCAAAACGCGCTGCGACTTCCGAGATAAGTTTTATATATACGTGTATATTTTTGTAGTTTTTTTCATTTAGACATATAAAAAAGTCTCCTCTTTTATTAGTATGAAAACACCATGCTATTGATTAAATTACATATATTTTAGTAAAAGAGTGTATCAAATTTTTATTCTTTGATATAAGTACATATTTTCTCATTCTTTCTAATATTATAAATGCGAAAGTGAGTTTGAAATATTGCTCACACGTCCTGACCTCTTTATGTGTCCTTTTCTGACCCAGGGGTCAGAAAAGGACACATAAAGAAACAAAAAATAAAAACGATACAGTAAAATATTAACGTAAACGTGTAATACCTTCAAAACGTATTACGAATCGGTGATACAGAGTAAATCCTATAAGTCCAAACTGTACTTATTTATGTTCTCGTTCAATTCGACAGTCATCGTTCATGTAATGCCGGATTAAGGGCCTCTTATTCATCGGCGGTAAGGAGAAAACACGAACACCACTCGTACAACAAAAGAAATACCTACGTAACTGACGTAGACATTTGACGCCATTTTCCTTTTTTTCGGTATTTATTTATTACATAAGGATGACGCTTGGCTTTTATGTGTGATACAAAAGTATATACGTGACTATGTCTTCTGTCTAACCTCTATATGTACTATATACACTATTGAGCTAAAGGCTGCTCTCATTCAAGAAAAGGTTTGGAGCTTATTCCACCACACTCCTCCAATGTGGCAGATTTTTATCCGACATGCAGTTTTCCTCAGGATGTTTCCTTCAAAATTAAGCACATAAAAATAAAATGTCTTTTTCCTGGGTTTGAACCCATGAACTCCGCTTACGATTCACTTACTCTAACAATTGAGCCATCGAATATACAAACTACTTATCTTTATACCATATTTTGTTTCTGATCGACAAAATGTTATTTATTAGACGTGTGACGTGTTATTTATGTAATATAATACATTCCAGTGCTAATTTGGATCAAATCCTTTCAAAGTAAACTAATTTGCGGTAATAGCAGCTTTAATGGAACTCAGCGAGTACTTGGCAACATTGAAGCCACCATTACACTTCAGGACAAAACGAAATAGATGCGATGTTGTTAACATTTTACTCCAGTTATCTTATTTATATGGCTGGGTGGTTTAGCTATTTGAGGTTAATAAGAAATTGACATCGTTTCGATATGAATCGTTTTTTAAAAGTAATGTAACAAACTGCAAATGTACCACGTCTTGATGAAGGTCTTCTCTCTGTTTAAGAATAAACTGAAGAGCTTATTCCACCACGCTGCTCCCTTATCGATTGTTGGATTTGGCAGATTCATCCACCACATACGGTGTTTTCTTTCACCGCCAAGCACGAAATGAATTGTGAACACAGCTTAAGCAAATGAAAATTGAGTGGAAGCGAGTTTGAACCTAAAGTTTTCGGTTTAGATTCAAGTGTTTAAAACGCTGGACTATCTCGCCATGGAGCTTGATACATATATGTATTTTTATTATAACAGTTTTTTTACTGTCCAAATTTTTGTGACTCGTCGCTAGATGGCGCTAAAACAGGTATTCATATATATCGTTCAATCGTTCGCTAATAATACATTATAATGCACAGTCAACAACGTCTGCTGGGTGTTGCTAGTTGTATGTATATTGTTATTTCTTTTAATCGTAGTTGTTAAATAGAAGGTAATAATATTTAATAATAAACTACATTATATGATTTTAAAAAAATTGTACGACACAATATGTAAGACTATGTAAATTAACAATGTATATAAAATATTGTTAAATTAAATTGTTCGCATGTTTTTAAAAACTTGACGGAATTTCAAATAAATATTCGATTCGGTATGAATATTTTATTTTGGCTCCATTTGTACATTGCAAAGTATTTCGAGGAGCTCTTTGTTTTGAAGGGCATTGTTGCTCGCCCTCCGCTCCGGCTCCGTTAGAAGTTGAAAGCAAGCCTGGCGATTTAGGCAAGTTTCTCTGAAATCAGACAAGTTATATCGTATTCCTAGCGGCTTTTCACTTCGAACTTGGCTATTGCGTGATGCTGATTCGACCTCAACTTTGTTGTTCATCAGTCAAAAACTTTCATTATGAGCCCGAAATCAAAATGCCTCGCTCAAGTCAATCGGAAAAGTTTGTAAAGGAAAACTTTATGTATTATATTATTACTAGCAAGTCCACCCGTAGCTGCCCGTATTGCTTAAAAGCAATGATCTATGTGAATAATTTATTTACAAGCTATCTTTGTTGTTATATATAAAACTAGTTTTCACACGCGGCTTCTTTCGCGTGGTAAAAAAGGTACAGGGCTCAAACTTGCTTCATAACAAATTTCATCAAAATAAGTACAGTGGTATGGTCGTGAAGGTGTAACAGGCATGCAGAGTTACTTTCGAATTTATAATATTAGTACAGATGTATACAACAAAGTTAGAACACAATCTGTTTTATCCAAATATAAGCTCGAAGTTTGATCTCGTTCACATTATAGATAAGCGTTATTCACACAGATATCGACCCGTTTGATGTTTAGAAGTTATTGTTATCTAAACAAACAAACAATATGCGCCATTAGCATAAACGTATTGACTATGTATCTAATCAGCGATGAACACGTGTATATCACGTTTTAATCAAAATTCATTATAATATAAACGAGGCCTCTGTAACAGTATAACCAATACAATACAACGTTCCGATAGATTAACGATGAGGTATTTTCCGAAGACCAACATGCTACAAAGCCTGATAATAAATAAAGCAGCGTCGCCCACTAAATTATTTTAGCCCATTAACGCGACAGCTCCGACACAAATTAATCACTGAAATGACACTAAAGGCGTTTAACACTTTCCTGCAGAGTAAACCGCCGCAAAACTCCCCACCAGGACGCTAAAGTAATTATTGCTATACAATAAGGTCGAGTCTCAAGACTGTTTAGTCACTCTTTATAAATGGATCCACATTGTCACGAAGTTGCTTTAAGATTTTTTACCGTCCCTCGCCGTAGTTTAAAAATGTTTCGTAATCGACTATGTTGTCGCTAAGTATGGGGTTCTAATGATTATGTAATTGCTTTGTTCGTTATATATATATATTCGTATTATATTATAATATTGAAAAAAGAATAATAACTGTGAATGCCCCATTGCTGGTCTAAGGCCTCGTATACTTTCGAGGAGAAGGCTTGGAGCTTATTCCACCACGCTCCAATCTGGGTTGGTGGATACGCATGTGAGAGAATTTCAATGAAATTAAACACATGCAGGTTTCCTCACAATGAATGCTTTCACCGCCGAGAACAATTATGCAAAATTTTAACCCAAAATAAAAATTTCATTAACAGAATGACAGGACAATTATAATGTTTATATTATTTATTTGTCTTAATATATTTTCAAAATGTTTTAGCCTTTAAACACGTTATGGCTTATTTTTTTAATAAGGTACTCAAAAGACTCGAAGCCTGAGACAAATCACCGGCGCGTTATGGCCTTAGGCGTCATCTGTCACCATCGTAACTGTCAAACTGGCCCGGCTGAATCTATCACGCGCGAACTAATATCGAAGTTAAGACAAGTCGTTTGAGTTCACCGATCAATAGGTCGACATGAGACGAAGTTTTCGGTTGCAACTCGTGAACAGCACGCTCGTTTTATTGGATGTTTCCGCGAAAGTTCAATTTGTCGTGTTACCGGAAGTGAAGACGCGACAAAATGGAGATATTACTTACATTCTCTTACATATCGTCACATGAACCTAAAACATTATTATACACGTAACACATTTTATTTACATGTTAAAATAATCATAAAAAATCTCTACGTGGGTCCGAGGGCTTACACAAATAAAAAGTACTTATGCGATATGTTAATTTAGTATTGAATCTCTTCTCAATGTTGTTGTATAAATCGGTATAAAAAGCGTTAAGCTAAATAAAACATCACCAAACAAATCATGGTTACTTAAACTATAATCACGGTATATAATATTATACCAATAAATGACATTCCTATACTAGGTATAGGGGTCATATCATTTATTCTATCGCCAAACAGCAATTCTTTGTATTGCTCGATCTGTATTATTTTGATAGGTGACAGTGGAATACCTCGAGTTCACTGTACATTAATACAAGTGGTTTATATTTCTCAAAGACTAATGTCTGGTAACAATCAGGAAGGGCATTTGGCCGCCCGCCATTATAGCGTAAATTAAAAAAAATACAATTTCGCAGAACGTTACAAAAAAAAACCAATATTATGCAATAAGAAAAACAGCGCGAATATAAGCGAGGGGAAAGTAATATATTTATTTATATCTTTATACCCTGCGGCGATTCAACAAAGCTCTCGAGTAAAGGTCTAGTGAATCTCGGGTTTCGTTGATGTTTACAGAAGGATATCCCGGGACAAACGACTCCGGGGTTGACGATCCCGGGATCACGGTCGCGTTTAGGGACAACAATAGCGAAGGAGACGCGCCGATATCGCGATATACATTATCTTTGCTGACACCACATCATGTAGGTCGTTTTTGTTGCCAATTTTCTCATTGTGCCGGTGAAATAACTCCAGACGCAATTTTTTACTGCTATTGTACCGGTAATGGAATGGAGTGAAAAAAATAAATAATAAAGGTATTCACTTCTTTGATAAATTTTTACATTCCATTTTGTTCACTGGATCGTTTAATTTTCTAGATTTTTATTGTTATTATTTTTTCATATATTTGTCCTTTTTTTCATATATTTTGTCTAATAGTCTCTTGATAATTTCCTATTGAATATACTTAGTTGGTTCACAATATTATTAACTGCCTATATTTAAAACATATAACAGTGATGTGTTCCTGACGGATTTCGCTCAGCCAACCACGCGACACACAGACACAAACACAGGTGCAATAGCTATTCCCTAAGTCTTAATTTGATGGACCGATAATCCAACCGGAGGCAATTCAATCGCTAAAAATACCCTTTTAATGCCAAGCTTTTATTCAATTAATGTAATAAAATATATATATTATATAATAATATTGTATTTTCACGGGCATTGTGTTGAAAATTTTTAGCTCAATCTGTCGTAAGAACCTTAAAATTTAGTTGCAAGTTCGATGCATACAGAAGTAAAGTCAATTCTAGTAAGAATATTATAATATATATATAACTATTATAAGCAAATTGGTTTGCTGGGATGTAATTGATAAGGATATTGGTACTGTTTCTATGTCGTATAATTTGTAATTAATGTCGAATAAATCACCGTTTAAAATAGTGTATATGTTTTTTTTTCATAAATGCGGCCGTACCACCGTCAAATTAAATTAAAATGCGAAACGTTAAGTTGATGATGAAGTTTACTCGTAACGTTTTAATTCAGGGGCTTTTAACATATAAACAATTATGATAAAAACTAATTGCATATAATAATTATTTAGCAATGTTTTTGATAACGTATTTTCGGCTTTTGTTTACCGTTTCATGATTTAAAATGTGTTCCTTTGTACTCTTTGCGTAAGCGCTACTTTTAAATTTAGTATTAAGTTCTCATGTCAGTGAATTTAATTATTATGACAAAAATAAACATCTCAAATTAGAAAAACAGTGAATATGTTTTGTATGTCTTTATCATCATATATATTTTTTATTTAATTTCCGCAGATTCTCGTTCTTGACCGTGTATTAATAGCTAGTTTTATAAGTATTTTTTAATATTTGTTCACTTTCAAATAATAAAAGTAGCTGCTGTATTAAATTGACTTATTTAAAATTAATTTAATAAACGTAAATTATTTAAAAATAATTTTAAAATTAATTAAGCGTGTGTGACGATGCCGCTTCGTGTCGCTAGCGGCGTAGCACCTAAACATCTCGGCACATCCTAGTGTGCCCGTAGACAATTAAGACACTTGACCTCGATTGTGGAAGACCTAATATGCCGTGGGTCAATGAAGTGCAGGTCAAAAGGCACCCAATATACTTATGACACGTTCACACGTGCACAATATTCCTCAAGAGGTTTTAAAAAATCAGCATCGTAAGGTTAAGATTATTGTTCGTTAGAATGTTACATCAATATCAATTAGCGCGCTAATAAATTTGTGTTATATTTTATTCTTAGTATGTTTCGACGTGACATTTGTTTTATTATTGTTGTGTTTATTTTGTTGAACTTAAATGTCAAAGGAAATATTTATCTTGGTAAAATAAATTTTTAAGTTAAGGTAAAGTGACTTTTTGCAAGGAAGTTTATTGGTGGATACGCATGTTGCAGAATTTCAGAGAAATTAGGCACTTGCAGGTTTCCTCACGATGTTTCCCTTTTATGGGAGTATTTTTTTTTTATAGAATAGGAAGGCGGACGAGCATATGGACCACCTGATGGTAAGTCACCAACGCCCTTAGACATTAGCATTGTAAGAAATGTCAACCATCGCTTACATATCCAATGCGCCACCAACCTTGGGAACTAAGATTTTATGTCCCTTGTGCCTGTAATTACACTGCCTCACTCACCCTTCAAACCGGAACACAACAATACCAAGTACTGCTGTTTTGCGGTAGACTATCTGATGAGTGGGTTGTACCTACCCAGACGAGCTTGCACAAAGTCCTACCACCAGTATTTATTGAATTTAGTGTTTAAATTGAACAGAGTGCTTATATTCGATTCATATTTAAATAATCCGAAGAAATATATTGTAAACAAACAAAATTATAATCAATTAGGTAACCTGTGGTTTGAAGTGACAGGTTTGAAGTGCTTTAGTGAAAAACGAACAAGAAACAGTATACATACTCGTATATCGAATAGTAGGAAAATATCTAAGAAATATAAAATTTAACGAGTTGTTTATTTTGTTTCAGGTAATGTATTTTGAAACGTTAAAAGAGCTATGAGTCCCCGAGGAAAGTATGTCACAAAACTTATTTAGTGTAGGGTTGACATCGTTGAAACTTGTCCCCGATATAATTTACGTGAACTTGAATACTTCGAGTATGAAAACTTAGGCTTCGCATTGGCAGAAATAAGGGTCTAGATAAAACGTATATAGTGACGATATAATTGGTGGTAGACCTTTGTGAAAGCCGGTACCACACTCATCGTCAAACAGCAATACGTAGTATTGTTTTCAAGGTTGGTGGCGCATTGGTGATCGTCAATGTCGATAACGCCTATTGGTGGTGACCACTTACCACCAGATGGCCCATCTACGTTCATTCTCCTATATTATAACGAAAGAAAAGAGTAATATATTTGTTCGATAATATAAATAATCTAGATGTTTTGGAAAAGGAGCCTACCCTGTCGTACACAGAACTGCTCACTAATCGGATCGATGGCTTATTAACGCTTAAAAAAAACATATAAACATTAATTTTATTTAGATTTTAATTTTTTCCCTATTTTATTGTCATTATCGCGTAAACCTATCACATCATATCACGAGGGCTTAAATTTAAAATAAAATTATGCAAATGTTAAAATAAATTTAATAGTTACGTAGATAAACGTAACGGTTATAAATAATACTAAGGCAATTTGTCTTCCCTCATGGGTTGCCAGTCCTGGTTTGAGAGCTGCCCTTTCAACGCGGCTATATAAAATCACATTCATGAAATATTTGTGTATTATTATAGTGTACATGTATTCACAAAGTTCGGACCGAGAGTATAGAGAAGAATACTCTACGATTATGTATTTTTTTCGAATCGTAGATCAAAACAGCGGTCTGCTCCCTCGAGTGGGGAAAAAAAATATTAAAATATCCGCCTTTTGGGAACGAAAATACACGATGTAAGAAAAGATGAGTCGAGCACAATTTTGTCGATTCGATGTCCCCAATTCGTTTGCTGAATTCTTAATGGTGCCGCAGGGTCGGCTCCGTTTCGTAATCGCGGCGTTTTCGTATTTAATCCGCGTTCGGCCGCACCGCTCGACGAAGATATCGCATTCCGCAACACGTCCCTAACAAGAATTTAATTGATACACTGGGACTTCGGTTTTTAATCAATTTAACATTTACTTTGTTCGATTATTATTCTATCATTCTTATAAATTAGTTAGAATGTTCTAACAAAACGCATATTTCTTAATTTATTGATAGTAATATTGTATATGCAAATATGATATCTTTTGTTTATTCATTTAATATAAAAACTATATGATATTATTACGAGTGAGGGTTTTATTTATCTCTTTTAAAAAAAATATATGTTATATTAAAATACCATATTAAAGTAAAATTAATGTGAACTAAAGACAAGATACAACAATGGCTCGGCGACGCGTCTGTGGATATACTAACAAGAAAAAAAGATTATTGAATACAGCTTCTATTCTATCTAATATTTTCATTAATTGTTTGTTTACGTTTCGTTCTAAGTGATAGATATCATATTCGTCATATTACTTTCTCTCCCTGATAAATTATTGCTCATATAATGCTCCATTAAACTGTCCTATTAGGGATAATCCTACCCATAATTACGAATCTACGCTATAGAGTATAATTACTGTTACGAAATGCCCAAACAACTCGATAAGGGATCTCGGGAAATGTTACTTGGAATCGTGTCGATATATTCCGCTGAACTAGATGTTGTCTCGGGCTGTTCGCACGAGTTGATTACGTCGGTAACTTATACGAAGGCACATATTGCTTGCCACGTCTATTTTTTTTTGAGGATTTTGTAAAGATAAACTAAATAATTTTATAATATTAATTATTAAAAAGAAATATCGATCGTGACCGCGTGGAATGGTGGCAAAAATGCTAGCAGTATATCCTTTGAATCGCAATAGCGATATACTGAGCAAAAAAAACAGCTTTTTTAAAATTGTTTCATTGATATAATGGAGCCCGTGTGTTAACACATGTATTATTCCACATTAGGGTCTGTTGATGTATTTGTTTCAGTCAAAAAATATATATTATCATACACTATATGTGACAGAATTTTACTCGACTCGTGCAAAATCTAATTATATTTTATCTTATTAGGCTTATGTAAGTTTGAGTCACGATGACGAAAGAGTATAATAGTATAATTTCATATTATTTCTAGTTTTCGTCCGCGTATTGGGTAAAAAAGGTAAAAGAAAATGCCTATATACTTCCTTGAGATTCAAGCTGGCTTTATATCAAATTTTATCAAAATTTGATCAGAGCTATATTCGTATTTATAATATACCAACGTGTTTAAAACAGCGGACGAAAATTAGTATATTTTGACTTTGATTGACACCATACGAACTACGTCTCACGGTGCCAGGGTCTTAAAGTAACCACTTGCCTAGTGGCACATTTGTTCGTCAACCTTTCAATAATAAGCAAAACAAACACTTATATCCGAATCAAATTTTGACGAACGCACATTATTACGAATAGAAATGCTATAACAACTCCTTCGTCGATATAAAATTGTCATACGTTACGTACTGTTATGATTCACGTTTGATTTACAAGAACTCCTCACCCGATATGAGATTTCTCGTTAAAATTTACCGACGTAATATTTTTCTCTCGCAATATTACACGGATATATTTTAATTATGTAAATATTTAGATTATATAATATATAAAAGTTTGATAACATGTAAATGACCCACAGTTGGGATAAGGTGTTCCTTTTTTTGTGGAGAAGATTTGGAGCTTATTCCACCACGCTGCTCCAATGTAGATTAATGGATACACTTGCGATATATTTTCATACGATACATGCAGGTTTTCTCGCAACGATTTTTTCGACATTAACCCGATATTGATTATAAGCTCAAATTAAACAAATGAAAATTGTGCTCGCCGGGCTCGAACCCTCAATATTCGGTTAACGTATTCCACTGAGCCACCTCGGTTCATTGTAAAACAATTAAAACATGTCTCTATTGTTGCTTATAAAAATAAGCAATCGATTATTAAATAATAATTCGCAACGCAGCAAATTAAAATCGTAAGCATCATCGGAGATGCATAAAAAAAATATGAAATCGTAACTACGATTCGACCATTGTTAGCATTCAATACCGAAGAGTGCTTACCTAAACAAGCACCTAGTGCCAACAATTAAACCGTACAAAATCTACCCTCGTAAATCTTCACCAATTTTGATGGTACACCGGGTTCCCTAATTCCGCGCTCCCCAAATTGATCTACGTTTCTACGAGATTATTTCGTTCTGACTCGATCTCGACCGTGTCTTCGTTTTATTGTCTGCTTCGTGGCACTTGCGGTTTTTATTGTTTCTCGCGAAAATGTAGTATGATTCGATGCTTTAGATATAAATGTTCCTTTTTTATTATTTAGTTTAAAGATTCTTTGATACAAAATGTTGAGGAATCGATCATATTTTTTTTTTTGTGTTTGGTTGTGAAAGGTTTGTAGCGTGAACAATTTTCAATTATATTTTTAAAGTCAATTCAAATTAATCATTCATTCAATAGTATTTGTAGAATACAGTTTGGGAAGTCTCGATTTTTTAAAGTCAAAGTCGCGTCAAAGTCCTGGGACTTTGAGGCTTTTCTAAATAACCATTTTTGGTTAATTATATTTACAAAATATAAGATCAACGTTTATTAAACATTAGTTGTAAGCAATTCACAGGTTAAATTCTCAATATTTTTTTGATTAAAAATAAATAAATGATTAAATTTGACGCAGGTGAACGCTGTAATCAATAATATAATAATTAAAATCAATGAAGCATTTTTTTAATGAAATTTAGCTACTAAAACAGACTTAGTAATCATGTGTATCATATCGCAATGAAAAGTTTTATAAGTATCAGTGACAGAATAAAACTTACAACCTTTTGTCATCATCATGATACGATTTTGACGAGCATGAAGCAAGTCTCGGGTCTCGACTTGAAAGTCCCGGGTCACGAGACTGTTAAATCTGGCAAAAGGTCCCGGGACGTCTTGTGCTTCAAAGTCCAAATCTTAATGTGCTTAACCTCAACCTGAGAAAAACCGGTGAAAAGAAATATATCGGGATTGTTTTTTTTTTCCTTTGTTTAATTCGATCATTTTTGTCAATTTTATATTATAAATATAAAAAAGATTATCACGTTACTTTATAAATCGTTGAATTTATATTATCTTTTTAATAACATTCCAGTTACTGCTATAACCCAAAAGGTATGAAATGCAAAGCAATATTAATTACGGTATGGAATCCCCAAGTGATAACCCCAATAATTAATACGCTACGAAGCATCAAACGCGGCGTCATCAATAGTAATTTCCGTTAATTTTCTCTGTCTACGTAACATTGAGCGTGTTGTTACAACACAATTTATATCTTAATTGTAATCTCACGACACTGACGAAATAACATATCTCCTTAACATTGTTACAATTAATTGTATATTTACTATTCATAAAACAACACTGTAGTTTTATTTCCTAGGGTGTAATTTTAATTTGTTTTTATTTTCTATTAGCGGTCTCGACTTCAAACGTGTGAAATAAATTTATTTTAGTTAAATCAACAATCCTGTAAGCCGTTCGCAGCGCTAGTTACCTTGATCCATCCAGGAACCCAATCAAAGACAGAAAAATCTTCATCAAAATCGGTCAAGTCCTTTAGCAGGAGTTCAGTTACATACTAACATAAAGAATAATTACACACGCAGAAAATTTATACACATACAGAAGAATATAATAGTAGCGTTTTACCCGCGGCTTTGCTTTGCTCATAATTCAGAATTGCTAAATACCAAATTTCCATAGCACTTTCTTCATAAATGAAGGATTTTTATACAAACTTTCAGTCCATTTATCTCTATCTTAGGGGTTAAATTTTTATATGTATAGTTTTTAGCCGAGATGGCCCTGTGGTAAGAACGCGTGAATCTTAACCGATGATCGTGGGTTCAAACCCGGGCAAGCACCACTGAATTTTCATGTGCTTAATTTGTGATTATAATTCATCTCGTGCTTTACGGTGAAGGAAAACATCGTGAGGAAACCTGCATGTGTCTAATTTCACTGAAATTCTGCCACATGTGAATTCTACCAACCCGCATTGGAGCAGCGTGGTGGAATAAGCTCCAAACCTTCTCCTCAAAAAGAGGAGAGGAGGCCTTTAGCCCAGCAGTGGGACATTCACAGGCTGTTACGGTAGTTTTTCTTTTATATATATAGATATAAAGATATTAAAAATTACATGTGATTTCATCGTCAAGTTGTGTGCATTTTTATGTAATTTAAAACAAACGCAACAAATAGAAACCTCCTTAAGACAGTACCGTAGTTTTTCCACATGGTCGTAGTCGGTGTAATTGATCGTCGCTGCCGTAGCGAGATAATTCTGCTGTGACGTGATCCGCATTGTGTTGCTTTTATTACGCTCGCTTGTTTGAGGTGCACGGGAAATGCTAAACAAACTCCCGTTAATTGGAACGGATACGGCTCAATTTTCCATAACAGGAATATTAAAATTGAGTGCTGACACAATAATGTCAATACATTTCCCAGATAGCAACGGTTTGCAAGTAAATTGTTATAATAAAAAATACGAAGAACTGCTTTACCGATGAAGGTTTTTATTTATAAATTTTATGGAACAAAACATTTTCTATATCATAATTGATATTCATTGATGATGTCTTCCTGGCCGATTTCGGCCACGGTCGCCAATCTCAAGAGAGATTAGCCAACTGCGCAGGACATATTACAATATAGGCTGTGCTTAATACGTGCGTATAATATGTATTATGCAGTTAACTAACATTTGACTAATCTCTCTAAACAGCATAAACTTAGCATTATTGCGTTCCGGTTCGAAGTTGAGTGAGCCAGTGTAACTACAGGCATTAGGGATATAACAGTTCTTAAGGTCGGTGGAGCATTGGTTAATATTTAATTCAATGCCATTGCCAGTGGGCGGTGGTGATTTAGTCGGCTTAACAATTCTACATAAAAAAAGGGTATTGTGTAAATGCCCACTGGCATTTGCCAGTTTGCCCGTACACTTATAGTAATCAACGTACGCAGTGCAGTGTAATTATTTGTTACAAGACTTATCAGTCAGGCTGCCTAAATCCCCTCATTGGTATTGCGAGTAACACTTATGTGTAGCATAAGTTTAATGCGATGCCCCGATGGTCCATAGTTATAGCTTAAGCACTTAAGCTTCAGTGTTTGGAGAGGTTTCGAGTTTGAATTCCAGGTTGAGCCGTCTGTCTTTAACTAAGTTAAATGTTCGGTGAGGCAATATTGTAGTCCATAGTTTGTGAAGCTAATGCGAAAGTTTTTAATACTTGAGTAACATTATAATACTCTTTAGAATTCTTTCAAAAATAAAACATTAATTCCCTCATTTTATAAAATAATTTCAACCACATTTCTGAGCCATAAAATTTGTTATTGATAAATTTGTTAATGATATTGTCCTTTTATACGTATTATTTATAAATATTACATAAAAACTATATCTCTAAATCTAATGGTTCACGAGAAACTGCTGGCCAATTCGTAGTATGTATATTTTTAGCAATTGCTGGAACTCGTGAAACGCTAAGAAATATTCCAGGAGACTACACTGTCAAAACGTTAATCAAATTCTACGAAATTTCATAGACATCACGGATATGATTGTAAATATTAAAAATAGTCTCATATACATATATATAGCCATGTTAAGAGAAAAAGTGGGATGCTTATGTCTTGGTGGTACGGCATCATCTTAGTTCCCAAGGTCGGTGAGGCATTGGCGATGTAAGGAGTGGCTAATATTTTTAACATTGAAAATATCTATTGGCGGTGGTGACCACTTACCATCAGGTGCTCCATTTGTCCGCCCGCCTTCCTACATAATATGATAAAAAAATTACGGGTTGTTTGTCACTTACGTACATTACGTGTCTAGGCAGTTTCGCGTCGTATTTCAACGCTAATATCGTTAGTATCGATTAGTTGTTACAAGTTACGAAGTTGAAAGAGGCCGCAACTGTAATCAGGCTTATCCATCAATTACGTTGCGGATTGTTGTAACCCTTCGCGGCTTCCCTTATTTTGGCATCGTGAATAGGAACAATAGTCTTTGAGACTGAATGCAAAGTTGTACGATTGAATTAATTCTATTGCTCCGTTCAGTGTCCCGTACTAAATGTAAAGTTTAACATTCCGTCCGCGAACTCCGTTTTGGGGATTTGTTACCTTCGTCTTTGATGACTTCCTCCCAAATATTCTCGTCAATGTTATTTTGTATAGAACTTTTGAAAACTTTTCGTAAATGTTTCCATGTGGAAGTCCTTGCGTGTTTGTCAACTGATTGATCTAGAGGTGCTGTCAATAAACATTCACTGGGTCTTCTATACTGAATTTCACAACCAGTAATATCAGTCGGGAGTTTCGTAGATGATAGTGAATATATTCCCAGGTTTCGTAAATAACGTTAAGCCATTGATTCTCCTTAAAAGAGTGCTGGTATAGAGAGTGCACCTGTGCTTTCACACATATTTGTGTACCATAATATGACCTGCACAGTTGGTTATACTCATTTGAGAATCATTCTTCATTTGGAGGGAATTATTCTTTTAATTTTCTAGAATATAATGTCCGGATTTAAATTAAATTCCATTTATTTATGTGACTTATGCAACAATAAAAACAGTTAATTTTAAAAAACAAACATCTTGGATGGTTAGTTCTGGCACGGCCATTATATATATCTCTATATACATAACTGTTTACTTTATTACTGTATATAAATAATGCTATTACTTTCATAAAGAGTTAAGTATTTTTGGATCGAATATTGTTCAATCGAAAGAAAGATTTAATTAATTTTTCAATGTTTTGCAGTGTATCCGTGATGGCTATCATTACTCGTGTTCCCAGAACGCAATGTTTCCGATGAATTATTGCGGCTGGTTTATCCGAGATAAAATTAAATTCGCCAAATGCCGCCTCCGAATTACTCGCTAAATTACCGGTCATTGTGAGCCCGTCCCTATTGTTGCGCCGATTATTTCTCGTCATGGCTCCGATGCTCAATACGCTTATTAATTTGCGTAATTTTTTACTGTTATTTACTTACGAATCTTTTCATATTCCATTGAAACGATTACGCTGAATATGATTTTAACATAACTTTTTTATTGATATTACCAATTTAAAGTGATAAATATCGTTTAGAATATAAGTGAGTTCCAAGTTTGAGAAACATTCAAAATAGTTTTTTGTCAATATTTAATGATTACATTTTAACGTATGATAAAGTCCTAAAATAATGACTAATATATACTTACTTTATTAACACAAAAACATAATCAAATAATCATTACTTTGTTAGTAGGTTATGTGCAAACCGGTCTGGTTATATGCGACCCTTTCATCGCCAAGCAGTAATACTGTGTTACTGTGTTCTGGTTTGAAGGGTGAATAAATAAAAACTAAAGTAACAGCCTGTATATGTTCCACTGTTAGGGGGTCTCCTCTTTTCTTGAAAGGAAGGTTTGGAGCTTATTCCACTACGATGCTCCAATGCGGGTTGAAGAGTTTGTGAGTGTAATTACAAACTCGTTCGAATTTACTGGTGGTAGGGCTTTGTGCAAGCTCGTCTGGGTAGGTACCACCCACTCATCAGATATTCTACCGCAAAACAGCAATACTTGATATTGTTGTGTTCCGGTTTGAAGGGTGAGTGAGCCAGTGTAATTACAGGCACAAGGGACATAAAATCTTAGTTCCCAAGGTTGGTGGCGCATTGGATATGTAAGCGATGGTTGATATTTCTTACAATGCTAATGTCTAAGAGCGTTGGTGACCACTTACCATCAGGTGGCCCATATGCTCGTCCGCCTTCCTATTCTATAAAAAAAAAAAAAAAAGACGTAACATTTTAGATCCTAAGGCTATCAATGTAGCTGTAAGATATGGTTAATATTTCTAACAGTGACAATGGCTATTGGGTACTGCTGTCCACTTACTATCAGATGGTCTATTAACTCTTAACTGACCTTAGATGAATTTATCGTTGCTCACGTTGCTCATTCAGTATTGATAAGCGTTTCGGCAATTTCAGTTGCTCATTTACTATTCATGTAACTCCCCTAAAATGTTAAAACGTGGGTATATAACTGTTTGCTACGTTTTCAGGTTTTAACTCTTCCATCGACCAATGTAAAATTATTTTTGCAATAATATTATGCTAGGTATTTGTCGGATTAAAATTAAAATATACTTTATTCATGTAAGTTCTTTCAAGCAATGTTTTAGAACAGTTTTACAATTTTTGCTTTTTTATTGTTGACTTAATATACATGGAGGCGACCTGCCTCCAACTCCCCATCACACGGTGAAGCCGCAGGCGGAAGCTAGTATTTGTATATATAATAGTGATATAATTTAAAAAAGTATGCATATCATAAATAGTTCGGGCGAATTATTTCATTTAACGTAAACTTCGGGTCGGTTAAGTTTGAAACTGAAGCAATTATAATAATGGCTTAAACATAAAGTAAATTGGCCGGAAGTTTATTTGATTTTTGGCATTAATGCTGTGTTCGCTTATTTGTGACCTGCTTATTAATTTCATTGTAACAACACGTTTCGTAACATGGAAGGTCATGTAGCAATTTCAAATGGATTTGTTTAGAGTTATTTCGTGTAATTGCAACGAACTATTATTGTATTTCATTGTTCGTCTTTTGTTTTTTTTTATCCATATAAATGAAAAATATTTTTTGTCTCTATGCGTTGCTAAATAATTGGTTCGATTATGATGAAACTGGTGAGTTGAACTACGTAAGCGAAGGCATGTTTTCCTTAAATATAAACGTTCTATGTAGAACCTTAATCTACCCGGACGAAGCAGGAACGGGTAGGTAGTCAGTTTATAACCTAAGGTATTAGTTGTGTGCAATATAAACAGTTTTGTAAAATATTTGTATGTATGTACACACACAGTGTATTAAAAAACAACTACGTTAGATCTTAATAGTCAGAAGTATTAATATATAGAATAAAATATAATTTAACTATATTCGTTTGAAGACTATGTAACAAGTACATAAGCCGACCCAGACAAATTACACAAAAGCACGTATCGCACAATGAAACTAGAATTTGAAGTTCAATTTCAAAGAAGTTTCAATGTTAGAAACACCTGCGACACTACGTGAAGAGTTTCCTCGTGGGTCGCGCCGAGGCCTCGGGGTAATGGCGGGGAATAAGTCGACGTTCCTTGCGCCTAATTTGGCAACCCGACGCGCGGAATTTATAGAGGCGGGTATGGCTTGAAATATTCGAAGGCTCCACTCGGCCGTGAGTTATGAATGAAACCCGTTAAAGAACCCGGAAAATTTTTAACGTCATGCTCCCGATAGCCTGGAACGGTGTACGAATTGAATTCGAACTGTCATCAGCTTACAACCACCTTTTTCATAATGATTATGTGTTGAAAGTTTGTTATCTTAATATAAGTTTTTGTTGAGTTGGTATAATTAAATATTATAATTTATTTTTTAATATTAAAAGAATATAATAATATATAAAGAAATATAAACAAAATCGTTGAGTTTCTTGAGCCAATTCTTTCATCCGTCTGTCTTTTTTCTTACCGATCCGGTTGTAGATTTTTGCCAGCCAAATGTAACGCTTCTTAAAGTTAACATTGACTTGGAATATTCGTAGATGTATATATTATTCTTTTAAAAAAATGTGGTCCATTAAACTACAAAACTAAGTGAAAAACATTTTATAAAAATATGCTGCAAAAGCTATCATACCTTAGGGGCTGAAACTACAAATTGAATTTCCAGTTGTGTGAATAATTTAATACGCTCCGTTGTTGACTTTAAGCGCGCTTTCCTAAGGGTTAACTTCCACTAATAAATAGTACGCTGAATCATAATCAACGCATCTGTCTTCATTGATGATAGTGTTCTCCTGACCAATATCGTACGCGGTGGCTTATCACAACGGAGATTGGCCAATGGTGCGCTTAAACACGAGAGCATTTCCTATTCGCTTATTGTCATAATCGATTGTCTCGTTGGTCTAGTGGCTAGATATAATGCTGCAGTTCCTGATGTCCTGGGTTCAAATCCCAGGTGAAGCCACTTGTTTTATTAGGTTTTTTCTGCCCTTAGTAGCAGACCGGAGTCTGGAAATTGGAAGTGTGCTGCAGTTCCTGATGTCCTGGGTTCAAATCCCAGGTGAAGCCACTTGTTTTATTAGGTTTTTTCTGCCCTTAGTAGCAGACCGGAGTCTGGAAATTGGAAGTGCGTATACGCCTCGGAAAGCACATAAAGCCTTTGGTCTTGCGCCTGAACTCTTCCAGTCGTGTCAGTTTTGCTACCCATCAGATTATGACAGTGAGGGAATAGAGAGTGCAGCAGTGTTGATATGTCCGCATGCGCAATTGGCTAATCTCTTGAGATTAGCAGCCGCGGCCGAAATCGGTCAGGAGGATGTCATCGTCCCTCTTATAGTCTAGTACTAATATTAAAATGGAATTCAAAATGACGAGAAATATCAAACGCAGCCTAAACGTGTTTTCCGAGGCACAGCATTGTAAACGCTACCAACATCCAAACTCAACAAGAAGAAACCATTTATTTTTAATATCGTTTATTTTCAATATGTATCTCTGTGCGTTAAATGAAGCAAAACATTTTGATTTTTATAAAACTAGTTCTGTTTTATTCGGTAAAATAATAGCCTTCAAGCGCGCGTTGTTTACCTACGTGACCATATAGAGTTCTAAACAAACGTACTATCATAAATTCGCATATAAAAATAATAAAAAAAATCTTTCGTACATTCGCTTAGCCGCGGAACAAAGCAGTAATCTCTTTACGATGGAACTCAACATTTTATTTATCTTTAAATATTATATCACAAATAAGAAAAATGAACCTTTTGAAGTGATTCATATTGTGGTGATTTGAACATTTTTTCAATATTTTGAATCACATTTTAACCATAATGTTTCTTTTATTTTGTATATTAACTTAAAAACAGAAAAAATACTAATATTAATCTTAAAAAATATATAAGTATTATTTAGCAAACCTATATAATTTATATTAGTGAAAAAGATAAATTTTTAAAATTTTTTACGGTTATTCTCGGAACTAATTATAACTATATATTTGCTATAATTTTGTATAATTACCATTCAAAATTGAAGACATATTAATGACTTATTAGTCGACTCACTCTCATATCATAAAAAAGCAAAATTTATTATACTACTACAATTTTAGTTATAAATAAATGTCAACAGCAGAGTGTAACATAATCAAATTATTATTGAACCATTATTAAATAATAATTAACATATTATAATATCAAAATTAATAATATCATTTAGAATATTTTGATTTTATTCCTATAGTTTTAATATATAATGTACTAAATTACGTTAAATCATAAACGAATTCAAATATCCTGGGAATATTATTCATTTATATATTGGCCTCTGATGTACATTTAAATTGTTATTTATAGTAGCCGGATATATAATTTTCGACTAAACTGCTCACGGCGTCTGAATTCTGGTCACGTGTTGACTTCGATAGTAGAGGGTACATTCCGATTGGCTGCAGATCTTTTACGAGATATGGAATAGATGAGAAATATTGAAACCTTATTATGTTTTTACATAAAACTTTTGTACCATACTGATATATATTTTTGGAAACTGTTACGTAGTGTTTCGTATAACGAAATACCAGCTTGTCACGTCAAATGTTTATATTTAGTAAAACCGGTGAAACTGCGAAGTCCAGCTGCTTATCTAATAAACGCGCTGCATCTTATTGTATAAATGTTATGTATAATAGTTTAGTAATTTATTTCAGTTAGACATAACATATTTGTTATTTACTTTACCTCATTTATAAGTATTATTATTTATGAAGTCTAAAATAGTTTTTTCAGAGTTATAATTTTTAAAAATAAAAAATAGTAATATAAAAAAAGTAAATAGCGGAAGTTGTATTTAAAAAATGTATTGAAAAGTCAAGGGGACTGCCCGTGCATACAGCTCTGCAAACAATAACAACTAGGTCAGAAGCTTTAACGTAATTAATTAATCAACATAGATAGGCCACCGATACGAATTCGCGCGGCGTCATCAATAAAACAAACTGTCACAACGCAGGGTCGCAACTCGCCAGCTAATTTTCATACTAAACGACGGTCTGCATTATTAAAATGTACCGTGACGTGACAGCCCTCGTCGACTTCGGCGTTTAAACTTGCTGGCTTTACATACCCGAGCCCCTGTTTCAGTACAACATCGCCTCGTAAAATATTTTCCACCCCTGCGGAACTTATCAATACATTAATGTAATTTTCTTTAATTTTTTGAAACCGAGCGCATTTTGTTTCTCTCAGTTACATTGTAAGGATTTTTGTTTAAATTATATTTTTGTATTATTACCTCGTCATTTTCGGTTGAAAAAAGTTGAACTGTTTTACGTTTCAATTGTTTTCGTTATTAATAATATTACAGTTAAAATATTATATAATTGTATAAAATTTGTATTATATTAAATAGCGACACGCGTTTTTTTTCCATTTCTTAGTTATTGATCCACTTCTTTTTTGTTATTTTATAACTACTGTAACTATTTACCAATAAAGAGGCTATCTAAAGCAAAAAAGTTTTTTCCTAATTAGATTTGTAGATTCTGAGATTAACGCATTTCAAACTTTATATATTAGTACTGTTTACATATATTCAAGAGTATAAAACAGAGGAGTATAAATATTATTGATAGTCTCCAATGAAAAATGTTATTCGGTAATATTTATTACGGTGCAGCATGTCATACATCATTTTGGAACTGAAAGTGTTTTCGAGCGAAATAATTCTTCGAGTATTGAGATTGCAGCAACTGCCTTATTCGCGACAGTTTCCACCATATATCTTAAAGCTCGGTGAGAGCTCGTGTCAAAACTAAAACACTATTTCTTTTATTCTATACTTGAAGTCGGAAACGGTTTTTTAAAGTTTTTCAGTTACAGGAATATTTTTGAAATTTATTTTAGAGATGTCGTGTGTCATTTTTACGTTGACTATTTATTATAACATAAGTTTTAGTAAGTATCTTTAACGTAAAAGCTTTAAATTGCCCACCGTTGGGTAATACTTTAAGAATAAGGTTATCGGAATTAAAATATACTTAATTCAATTAGGTTTTATTTCGTCATATTACAGTCGATTCCGGCAAGAAGAAAAGCAAAAAGTAAAATAAATTCTTATTTTAAAATAAATTTTCAAATCGATTATATACAATTAAGTTTATAAATTCTTTTTACGATAAGTAGTAATCAAAACAAATTATATGTAGACCTTATAATACTTCGACAAAAATAATAATAATAAAAATATTATACAAAAAATGTATCAGATTAATTTTATTAACTTTTTGTTACAATGATAGGAAATGCCTGTCATTGTAATAAAAAAAAAAAAAAACAATGAACATACGTTAGCGAATGTTGCAATATAATATTTATTTGTACAGTTAAAGTATAATCGCTGTGAGGCAATCGTTGCTGATATAGTAAATGGAAACTGATGTATTGATAACAATTTAATGGATTCAAACAAGCTGCGAATAGGAAAAACTATTTATATGTCACTACATCGGTATGTACCTTATAGGTACATATATATACAAGTACATCTGTTTGAAATTAATACAGTTCGACGCTGGAGACAGTTTTTATACGTATTGTTGTAACCGACGCGTACAATTTAAACATTTAACAGAAATCAACCGATACTCACTCGACGTGGAGTTTTTACCATCTATAATAAATGTATTCTTATATTTTATTACATGTTTTAACTATTAATATTTCGCTGACTAATAAAGAAGCGTCAATAGTCTTTGAAGCGCTTATCTATTATAGTGATTGTATAAACATCCGTATAAGTCTAAACGCGAAGTTTTGTCAAGTATATTTAGTTAAAAGCATTCGCACATAAAGTCACAATAATTCTTTGAGTATCAGTCAAAGTTGGGACAGTTATTCGAAGCATGTTTGCGCCATCCGTCTCGTATTTTCATATGCTGAAAGCAGGTGTCAAAACTAAGAGACGTTAGGCTAATGTATGTAGATCGCATCTCGGAGCCGCCGCACTCGTTCCGTCGAGCACACCCCATTACCTCTGCTTCATTTAATGCACTTTGTTTTTTTTTTTAAGTTAATAAGTTTTAATTAGGTTTTGACGTAGCTGCAGTTTTCTTATTCATAATAATGTTTATCCAAGAGCGTTGTTGTTATATTTACTTCGTTGTAGGGCTTTTATTTACATAAGCAAGTCCGTTTCGGTTGGTTAGTATTACTTTGTATTAATGTGTTCTGGCTTGGAAGGCGAATCAGTCTGTGTTGTTACAAGCACATTATAATGATGTATGATGATGATGTAAGGAATAGTTAATATTTCTTAGTGTCTGTGGCCGGTTATAACCACTTACCATCCATTGGTCGGTGGTACATTACACCATCCTATAATAGCCTAAAGATAAGTGAACAATATATTATGACTAATTATTTAATTTCTAGCTACATACCTTACACGTTAAAATTTATTTGTTTTTAGATAAAAATAATATGTTAAATAAGTAGGTGATATATTTATTTTTAACATCTCAGAACTCAATTAAACCTTTGACACGTTTAGTAACAAACTTCCACTCTCGGGACGTAAAATTTAATTAACGGGATTTCGTATGATACAATCAAAATTAATGCTGTTTCGTACGTTAGTAAGCAAAATATTAAAATTGTTTGTAAAGTTTTTATATCATTTCTACGAAGTAGTTGTGATTTTATTTTAGAATCACGAGCAATTAATAAATCGCTTAATTAAACAATTGTTCGTTCGATATTTAAATCTAATCGAGAAATTTAAATGAAGAAAACGAAGATATTTTTTAAGGCAATGACACTCAAATAGTACAAGGCTTATTAGTATAAAACAATCACAATTTATTAAAAACAGACCTTTTTATTGATATAATCGGGTAATATTTTTTTAACAACATGTTTATTTAAATGTTTTAATTGGTAATTAAAAAAAGAAAAACTTCTGAAAACGAAATAAAATGAACGAAAATAAAATTAATTTTAATAAAATATTAAATCTTATCTCATTATGATTTATTTAAATTTTATGGACCACAAGCGATTGCATAAAACAAACATTAACGCCCTCTAGGTATTCTCTGGCAATATTTTTTTTGATATTCAGACTATTCATATTTATTTTGGCCCTTTGGGCCAGAATGAAATGACGCGACGTTCAAGACCGTCGAGGAGGAGCAGCCCGGGTAGGGGGGGCAACCCCGAGGCCCGTACCTTGACTGGCCTAGGCCAGCCAGGACGACCGAAGTCTCACTATTCAATATATAATAATATTTATTATGGTAAAATAAAATTTACAGGGTTCAATGATCAGAATAAACACAAACCTCGTATTACTATTTATCCTTCGACAAATTTACTGAATTGTATAAATTCAATTTTATAGTCAAGCGATTATATTCGTTAAATTGTTAATAATGTAAACATTAAATAAGCTATCGTAATGCACAGCGATTTAATTATTCACACCATACATTTAATAAAACTTCAATTATAATGTGATTCTCGAAAGTCAAGTTAGTTGCGTTGTCTACATACACTCGCTTATTGTCCACATCGGAACGACCTCAGACCTTATAGAACCAGCGAAAAACACAGCGGGTTTGTACTTTTTTTTTTAGATGTGGCAACAAATTTCTGTTGCCAGTAATAATTTATAAGGCCTAGGGGCGAACGTTTCTTTTGCAATGCATTTTATGATCAGTAGAGTGTTATATAAATGCTATATAATATTTTTTATCACACAAATTTTCCAAAAGTCGTTTTTTTATTTCACATTGTCCGGCAAACGAATCAGTAAAATACGAATTACGTATAGAGATATACAGAAAATATTTTTTTAAATAGGAACATATTATCACCTGTTCTATGTTTAAAACCTTTCTTATATTAAAGTTTCAAAGGAACGAATTAATTAATTATACTTACATTCGAGATAAAAACTGAACATCTGCGTCCTGGTTTCAAAATTCTTTACATGTTCGCCCAAGAAATGGAAATGTTTACATCCCTTTAAAACCCTTTTAAGGCACGAAGTAAAAAAAACGAAGCTATTATTCATGTCGTTTGTGGTTACAATGTATCCAAATTATTTAGATTACTGTCGAATATATTAATTTATATATAACAATTGTTGCAATATTTTTTACTAGAAATTATGTAATAATTTTTGTAAACTGTTTCAACTTTATCGGATGAATGGTATTAAAACGGATACGCGACAAACATGACAATAATATAAGAACTATAAATATTGTAGATCACAAGTGAGTGCAAAAACACAGATGCGTTCTCTACTCTGATGGGATGGCACTCCGAAACCATCAAACCGAATTTAGGTGTGGTAGATAGTCTGCCTGTAGCAGCTTTAGGCTTTCATAAAGTGTACACTTAAAGTGTTTACACTTTCGTGCTACAAAAAGTGCGTAGATTTATAAGTGAGCATTTCTTATAAAAATATCAGTATTTTTTTTATTTACTGTCCCTGGATTTATACACAATATCTCGTGTTTTGTACCATTATAAGCTAGTTAGTAAACCAACATTTTAATCTTATATAAATATGTGTATGTAAGTTATACATATGTAGCGTTTATGTATATAAATTAAACATAACGCTATCAAAATAATTACATATCAACCGACTCGGTGTTTTTGCTGTACAATCATTCAAATGCAAATAAAATTTAAATTGATGATGTCGACGATAATTATTCCAGTCGATTTTAATTAACAGATTATCGAAATACATTTTGTACATATTTATTTTTCAGTAATTGTAGTTTATTTACCCTTTACTGTTGTTTGTAAATTGCAGGTGAAGACTGTTCAGTGATATGGCGATCTGTACTATATCAATCATATATATCAATCATATATATCAATCATATCACCGTAACCGTAACAGCCCGTGAATGTCCCACTGCTGGGCTAAAGGCCTCCTCTCCTCATTTTGAGGAGAAGGTTTGGAGGTTATTCCACCACGCTGCTCCAATGCGGATTGGTGGAATACACATGTGGCAGAATTTCAGTGAAATTAGACACATGCAGGTTTCCACGATGTTCTCCTTCACCGTAAAGCACGAGATGAATTATAATCACAAATTAAGCACTAAAAATTCATCGTAATCATATACTGCCTATTAAAATGGTTTTATAATGTAACTTTTTAATATTAAATATGACGCTAAATATGAATGGGATATTTTTGTTCGAATAAATCGTGTGTCGAATCCACAATATTATATATGTAAAACTATGTTTGTATATAATTTTACTGGTGGTAGGGCTTTGTGCAAGCTCGTCTGGGTAGGTACCACCCACTCATCAGATATTCTACCGCAAAACAGCAATACTTGATATTGTTGTGTTCCGGCTTGAAGGGTGAGTGAGCCAGTGTAATTACAGGCACAAGGGACATAAAATCTTAGTTCCCAAGGTTGGTGGCGCATTGGATATGTAAGCGATGGTTGACATTTCTTACAATGCTAATGTCTAAGAGCGTTGGTAACCACTTACCATCAGGTGGCCCATATGCTCGTCCGCCTTCCTATTCTATAAAAAAAAAAAAAAAAATAACAATTCAATTTTCATTTCTTTTCAAAACAATTTTCGTTTCTTGTCTCGTCAGCTTTTTAAACATTAACGAATAAAGTTATCGATGTTTTGTCTTATTTTGTGACTAATGTGCAATCTCTGAAGTTCCCAGTTAAATCGTTACTAGCTCGCTTATGTCCGACTTTATCTCATGTCTGTTACTTCACGTCTATGTAGGCCTAGTGCGTGTTCAGGTATTCGATAGACGTTAACTGCGAATTATGTGGAATAAAAACAGTGCCATCTAGTAACGATAATTAGGCTAACGTCGTCCCCTCTCCTAACACAAGCTATACGCTTAATTGGAGCGGTAAATAGGAAAATTAGTAATTTCCATAATTTTTGTCTACTATTATTAAAAGATTTTGGGTATTCCGGTATACCGAATACGCAACAAACTATTTAATATTTCGAAATCGATAGATAGATACTAAATGTACTAATAGATGATTGAATCTTAAATTAATTTTAATTCATCATTAAAACTGCTTTTATATAGGATTATTTTCGATAAAAGACAAGTGGCCAAAACAACTATAGTTTTAAATAATTTGTTATTTATCAGCGGCTCTCAGTGGATCCATGTACCAATGAGATATATATTTTTAAAAAACATACTTAAAACTAATTAAACGATAATTTATTGAATTAATAAGTCTGTTAAGTATTTAATTTACGATGGCTGTTAATAATAAAAATTTCTATATAAACTTTCTGATGAAAATACTGTTTACACGAACGAAGCAATCGATTGGAGCTACTTTTTAAATATTCAACAAGTGCCAAGACGCTTTTGAGATGCTTCCGAGCTGCGACGGCGCGATACATATTTAAAATAAAGAGCGAATGAGAAGGTCCAAATACATTTCAATGGAGTGAATTGCGAGAGATACTTTCGAACAGAGTACTTTGAGCTTCAGTTTATATATTAATACAACGAATATTTTTAAATTTAGAATGTAGAAATATTTACTATTTTTTTTATATCATCGACCATTTCTTTCCACTGGAAAATACGGAGTACCTTTACATGTTTTTTTTCATGATTTTAAGTTAATTAAGTGACATTCGCTATGTAACACATTTTTTCCTTGCTAATGGTTCATTCCTATATTTACTTTAAATATGGTAGTCTTGCTTATTTATTATATATATATATATATATATATATATATATGTTGCGGTATGTCATTATTTTGTCTATTTTATGAATTGTGCGAAAGACGAAATTTGGTACTGCTACGAAGCCGACGTAATTAATCCGGTGATAAATCCGACCTAGCGAGACACCTGTCAAACAACGAAACGAGTGCCTCGTCGCGTCCCGAAACCACCCCAGTATTATATATAGTAAGTAAATAAAGCGACAATTAACGAACAAACAAACCACACTGGAAGACGATTAGATGATATTCGTTGAAAGTTCAAAGTGTCCGCACGGTCGAATTATATTCAACTTTGTGTTTGTGTTGAGAGAATTGATTCGCTTTCTAAAATTATAATTCTACTTAATAAAATAGGTATTTTGGTACTTAAATAAGCAGTATTTGCTAACGAACAATATTGTTATTTATTTTAACGCGATTTATGTTCTTTTGTTAATTGAAATATAAACATGCTGCTCAAATGAGGCGGCGCTTTTATAGAAACAGATGATGAATTCCCTAGTATTACACCCTTATTTCATCCATTTGGGTTTATCTGCTTAATTTAATGGGATTACTGTAGATATGTAATCAATTTATAATTTAAATTATATATAGTCTATAAATTAACAAAAAATAAAAAGTCTATTATACGTCATGATGAATTGCAAATTTCATATTGTATTGTATTGAGTATCATATGAAATTAAAGACAGACAGAAAAGACCTTATGATAACTTTATTTTTGAAGTCGGTTTATACTGTTCGTACATAAATAATCTTATTTGAATCAACATCAGAATTTTATACAGTAACAGTAACAGCCTGTGAATTTCCCACTGCTGGGCTAAGGCATCCTCTCCTTTTTGAGGAGAATGTTTCGAGCTTATTCAAAAGTATCAAAAACTTATCTGAAGATATTGTGTAAGGACAAACATCGTATCTCATATCATGTGAAATGTTGAAAATTAATTTAATTTGATACGCTATTTTGAAAAATCAAACACGTAATCATTAAACGTTTTAATTATTAAAATTAATGTCGCATTATGACATTCAGCGCCCGTATTTTGCGGTTAGTTTGTTCTTTTAGAATTATTGCTCTACCGTTTCGTTTTGTATTCGAATTGACTGTAAAAAAGCTGATTTGTATATTGTACATACATTTTATTTCGTGGTAGGGCTTTGTGCAATCTCGACAGATATGCTACCGCAAAACAGCAGTACTTTGTTCCCAAGGTTGGCACATTGGCGAAGGAATGGTTAAAATTTCTTGCATCGCCAATGTCTATGGGTAGTGGTGACCGCTAACCATCAGGTGGCCCATGTAACCGTCCGCCTACCTATAACATAATAAATATGTTTAAAAAAAGTATAGCAAAAAAAACATAAATATAATCAGAAAATGTTAAAAAATACAATATTTCTGATGCATTAGTTTCATCGATTCACCAAATGTTGTCCTACAAAAGTGTAATTTGGAACGTAAACACATTACTTTGCTAACGACCGACCGACCAATACAATTAATATTGACGCCGAAACGCTAATGATGCCGATGGCCAACGCAAATGTTCAATTAAATTCGCATCTATTTTTATGAATGTCATTTATAGACTTTTATTAAGAGAGATCATTATCAGTCTCATGTAACTTATGTTAGTGAAGAGAAATGACTTTTACGTTGTTAAATATAAGGATTAGAATGCCGGGAACGTCGTCGTCTTGGTATTGTTCTTAGTAGGATATAGCGAGGCGACAATGTGAGTGCTGTAATTTGTCTAGAGATAAACCCGGCTGCGGACAGATGGTCTCTGCAGTACAGTGAACTTGTGCCTTGTTGCCGTATAAACAGTACGTAGCAATCTTACCGAGTTATTTGTGTATATCATTCTTACGACACGATTGTGTCAGTTCATTAGTCACGGATTTGTTATGTGGGTACATTATGTTGTAATTAAAGCCTAAAGTATATTACAGTACCAGCCTGTGAATGTCCCACTGCTGGGCTAAGGCCTCCTCATCTTTAGAAGAAGGTATGGAGCTTATTCCACCACGCTGCTCCAATACGAGTTGAAGAATTTCCTCATGATGTATTCTTTCACCGTCAAGCACGAGATGAATTATAGACACAAATTAAGCACATGAAAACTCAGTGGTACTTGTCCGGGTTCGAACCCACGATCATCGATTAAGATTCACGCGTTCTAACCACAGATGGCCCCGTCGCGGCTATATACAAAAACATATTAAAATTGCTAATGTACAAGTCATGACGTAATGAAAATTAACTCTTAGTATGTTAAATGAAAAATACTTTCAGAACAAACTGCTCTCAGACCATTATTTTTTTTAATTTCATTGCTGACTAAAATATGTATGAGATTTTTATTTCGAATGATAATAACTATATTTTGTAAGTGGTTACAACTGTTACAGAATTTCATATAAATGTTTTTTGTTTCGTTTCAGGTAAACAGACCACTCGTGAATTTGATTGACACCGGTATGCGGTATGTTATTGAAACATTAATCTCGCCTCAAAGCCGTGTGAACTCGTCACTTCAGTCTTAGAAATAGCTTTACGATTATTTTCTAACACTTCAAAGGTGGTGATTATATGTAGGGAGCGATATACGCGTCTGATGTAGACGGCGCCTTGAATGCCACCTGCTAACTGTCAACGCGAACTGCCAATTTGAATTCAGGAACCTATAATTGGTCCGCAGCTCGATTTAGATACAAAATATTAAAAGACGCCGATATGCGATTTCGTAAACCAACCGAATTGCACTTGTGTATTTTATTAATCATTATTTTATCCGATAGTATTCTTTACTATGATGTAACGAAGACTTATTTCTCGAATTATAATTTATTCTTAATTAACTTAATCGTTCTTTTTTTGAAATGCGTATTTTTTTAGGAGACGGTAAAAACCTTTTTCGTTGGTCTAAGAACTCAATTGGATAAAGAATCATGAAACCCTTGCAAAGTATAATGTGAATGTTACAAATTGTGTAACATATGTTTGCGTGATATTTTACGAATACGAAGCCCGAATAACGTATTCGATTCAATACGGCCGCCGGTCGTAAAACCTGCCAGGCTCCGGCTCATGAATACCTTAGTTCCTTAGTCCACTTTAATAGTTAAATAGTGGAGACAGGGCTGTGAAGGGATAACTTAACTTTGTTATCCCGACGGGGGTCTGTTAGCTTACTTGTATGAACTAATGGAAACAGAACTCGGGGGTAGCTTTATGATAATTATTATTTAGATTCGAATAACGAATATGGTATTGCAATTTATGCAGCTAACTTGTTATTTAAATCCCTTAGGAATAAATTATTAATGTGAACCGACGGGCCAATTGACGTTTATGTTTTATAAATTTAAAATATAATAATATTATGTAATAAAACCTTCTCCGAAACTCGCCGCATCTTTTGGTATAAGTTTTATGTAGATTGGTTTAGTAGTTTTTTTTAGTTAAACGATTTTATACGAAAAAACATTTTAATTATTAGTATAGATAATCTGTGCTCCGCGGTTTTGCCTGCATTATATTGGGATTTGATATTCCTGTTTCATACAGTTTGCAATATTCCTTAATTGTTACTGCTCCAATAAACTTAAATAAACTACCGAAGGCTAAAGAAACGAAACTGATTATCTAATGCTTTGAGAATTGGATATATTTGGGTGGAAGATTTTTAACAATCAATAAGCACGTTTAATGCTTTTATATAGAATAAAATAATACTCGATGGTAATATTGGTAGTGCCTTTGTACAGGCCGTCTGGGTAGATAACGCCCACGTACTCGGCAATACTTAGGAATGTTGTGTTCCGGTTGGAAGGCTGAGTGAACCAGTGTAACTACAGACACGATGAATATAACAACTCATTTCCCAAGATTTTCGCATTTGCGTTGTAAACAATGTTATAACAAGTCCAGTGTCTATAGTTAGTGGAGATGACTTAACATCAGGTGGTTCATTTGCAAGTCTGCGTACTTTAAATAAAAATGAATTTTTTTTTGAGTTTATCTAGGCGTAGTCAGGTCAACCAGCTAGTATAAAATAATACTAATAGAAGATGAGGAGCAAAACAGAACAGAGTTAATACAAAGAAAACCTTTCTGTATTCAGTATTGGCATTCTATTTGCGCGGGACGAGTGGTCTAAACCAACAGTGTATGGAGCTCTTCTCTAACTCGAGTATTATTTATGCTAAAATGGCTATTTGAATGCGACCGAGAGAGGGGGCTATCAAAAGGAACTAGAATACTGGGAATGTTATATCGTTTTGTTAAGGTACGTTATTGAGTTTCCTACGAACGGTCTTATATATGTAACCTATACATATATATAGTAAAAAGCCGTGATATCCATATGGTTATCAACCAAGGCAAGCACTACTGAATTTTCATTAATTTTTTTTTTAATTTCATCTCGTATTCGGCGGTGTAGGAAAATATCGTTAGGAAACCTGCTTGGGGCGGATGAAAATTTGCCACGCGTATCCAACAACCCGTATTAGAGCAGGGTGCTGGAGTGAGCTCTAAGCAGTACAGTAAGTGCCTGTTAATGTCCCACTGCTGGACTAAGGCCTCCTCTCCTTTTTGAAGAGAAGGTTTGGAGCTTATTCCACCACGCTGCTTCAATGCGGGTTGGTAGAATACACATGTGGCAGAATTTCAATGAAATCAGACACATGCAGGTTTCCTCACGATGTTTTTCTTCACCGTCAAGCACGAGATGAATTATAAACACAAATTAAGCACATGAAAATTCAGTGGTGCTTGCCCGGGTTTGAACCCACGATCATCGGTTAAGATTCACGTTCTAACCTCTAGGCCATTTCGACTTTAAGTCGAGCTCTAAGCCTTCTCCTTAAAATGGTAATGGAGGTCTTAGCCCCGCAGTGGAATATTTACAGGCTATTCCTTTCATATAGTCAGTGACGCACATCACACAGCAGGACTCGCACTGCTTACGATAAAAAAACTATTTCTACTGACTTGACCTTTATATGTATATGTATGTTACATTGATCTAGTGGACTGCGTATATAATTGTGTATAAAAGTGGGATTTATAAAATTATTAGGTCCAGGGCTCAAATCTTAAGTCGCGTAAATTGAAGTTTGGATTGTAGAAAATCAACTTTGAAATGTGTGTTTGGAATGTAATATCGTCAGCAGGTAGTATGTCCTAGGATATAACATATACATACATACGATACTGCATTATATATTTTAACGATATATGGTTAATTGATATAGTAAACATTGTGAATAAAAACATCTTGATTAAAAATCATGTGGGCATTTTAATTTGAACCCGTGACAGTAACCTCGGTTCGCAAGCGACAGTTTCAATTTTTTTTTTTTTTATAGAATAGGAAGGTGGACGAGCATATGGGCCACCTGATGGTAAGTGGTCACCAAACGCCCTTAGACATTGGCATTGTAAGAAATGTCAACCATCGCTTATAGCCAATGCGCCACCAACCTTGGGAACTAAGATTTTATGTCCCTTGTGCCTGTAATTACACTGACTCACTCACCCTTCAAACCGGAACACAACAATATCAAGTATTGCTGTTTTGCGGTAGAATATCTGATGAGTGGGTGGTACCTACCCAGACGAGCTTGCACAAAGCCCTACCACCAGTAAAATTTAAATTTTGATCTCGTGCACGTTGAATATTTGAAGCAGATCCATCTACGGATGTTGAACCTGTTGCTGAATATTCGATGGAAGTCATACATTTATAATATATCGTTTAATTTAAAGTTTAACACGGTACTGGTTGTTTTTATCTTAATTGATTTAATCATTAGGGATAAAATGGATACACCATTTCAATTGTTTCAATCACAGTATAGCGAATATTTATTATAATAATATATTGTGTTTTTTTTTTATATTTTTTAGTTAATAGATTTTGTATGGGTACTAAATAAAACCTACTTTTTAGTATTTTTTTAAAATAAAAAATTATAGTAATATTTCGCAGTATAAAACCTTCGACATGAAATTTGGGACGTCGGTTAAGATGCGGAAATGAGTACTCGAAAGTTGAGCTCAGCTAAGAACAAGACGAGATTTCAAAGGCTCAGATGATATAGCCTGGCTAATCACCGAATTAAACGAGTGACATAGCACAGTTCTAAGATATAACATTATCTTTATGTCACTTGTATACTAGCAGTATATACTAGTTGTATATAGCAGTTGGTCTAGTGGCTAGATATAAGACCGAAGATCCCTAGGTTCAAACCTCAAAAATTTTGCGTTTACTCCCCCTTGTCGGAAAGCACGAAAAGCCGTCTTGCGCCCGAATTTTTTCCGGTCGTATCGAATTTGCCGTCTCATCGGATTATGAGAGAGATGCAATAGAGAGTGCACTTACTTTGGCACACACACTTGTGTCCTATCTTGTCCTGCGCAGTTGGTTACTCTCCCTTGAGATTGGCCGCTGTGGTCGAAATCGGTCAGAACTATATCATATTGCCTCGACGGTCTACTGGCTTGTGTGACTATTTGTGTTAAGTTTTATTTTTGATTTTTGCCTTAAGGCCTAGGTCGAGGTAAGTGGAAGCAGCGAAGCCTTCACATATCCGTAGACTTTACTCGACGCCTTCCACTTAAGTCATTTTAAAAACGCGTTAATGATCATACGCTAATGAGCAAGATAACTGCGACGTTTTTTTTGTGAGCGATTAAAAATGCACATAAATAAACTTTTTAAAATAGTAAATCATTATATTGCTTATAAGTCAAAGGATTTAGTAATTAATCCGATTAAGTACAACGCATACTATATCTATGCCATAATGGTTGTGCTTTTAGGGTTCCGTATATCCGATAAATAATAATCTTTATAAAACATTCTCATGTCCGTATGTTCATCTGTCACCGCGTTTTTTCTTTAAATTTACAATGCAAAAAGTCATAAATTTCTATTGAGTTAGGTGACGTAATCACGGGTATATAAATAACCTAATTATGTTCTAAGCGAATCGTGTGATGTGTTAAATAATAGACGACATAAAAATCACAACTTTACTTTTAAACTTACACAAGATTAAGAAAATAAGAAACGACCTTATATTGGAAATATAGTGGCTAAAATTTAAAAAAAAAATGGAATATAGGTACGCGTTCATGATTTTCAGGATAACTCAACGTAAACATAAGTAATAAAATTCCCATGGGAATCCGTACAGAACCCTCTTTAACGGAACCTAGCTCGCACTTTTTTATATTTGACGGTAGAATATTTGAAAATATATATATATATAAATTGAAATTGCTAAATATGTTCTGATTATTATTATTTTTCATCTAAACGCCTTTAGTTAATTTACACTTGGATAAATTACGATTAAAATGTAGACTAATAATATCATCGAAAAGATTAAAAATTATATTTTAACACGATAGCTTTAACGATTGGACAGATTTCAAGTTAAAATTAATGCAAGATTCTTGGCAGCAAAAGTAGTTATACATCATATCTTTTTGAACAATTTCATAAAATATGAATATGATTCTGCGCAGCTTTGAATAATTGAGATGTAAATACGGGCCTAATCTTTACTGAGATCAATATTATATAAAATAAACTTATTCCTTTATCTGATTTTTCTTCTTACGAGTATTAAAAGAGAGAGACAGATAATGTTATACGCTAATGCGTGGATTGGAACGTTGTTTTCTTAACCGTCATTTGATTTTGACGTATGACGTACTTCCCTTCTCGAGTGCGCCGCGACGACGTGTGTATCATGTAAGCGCCGTGTTTTAAAGTCAGCTAGTGTAACGAACGATTATCCTTCTCCTAACCAATACCGTCACCCACCCCTTGGCATGTATTCTTAAAGATAGCGCTTCCAAGTAGAATTGTCTTCAAGACTTATCCACTAAGCTGACGCGATTATAAAGTGACTCATGTTATTTTACTTTGGATAAAACACGTGAATTTTAAACGATCATCGCAGATTCAAATCCAAGCAAACAAAACTTGTACCCGACTAAAACAGTGTGGCCGTATATGTTCCAAGCCAGCTACTTAATAGGAGAGGTAGCCAGCAGTAGGACATTTACTCTTTAGTGTGTAAGTTTTTCGTACAGAAATGGCTCATTAAGTTAATTTTCAAATGAAAATCTCGTCGAGTCTATTTAAGTAAATGTATATAAATTATATATTCGACTGTAATTCGAAACGAAAACATCTAAAATACTTATTTAATATAAAACATAAACTAAGGCTCTTTTAACGATAAATAGAAAAAAAAAACCAAGTTCATTGCAGACGTAACGTATTGCGTTTGCTGTTTATATTAAAGTCGGGAAACTCTTTTCTACTTATAAAGGGTTTTGCTTATTATGAACGCGCCAACTGCGGTTTTCATTTAGTTTTATTATATAGCTTTGACTGCGTGCACGAGGATGTTTAATAACTTCTTTCGCGTGCTTGTTCTGTTCGTACAAATTTTAGTTTTAAAAGCATCATCTCTTTTATGTTTATCATTATGTATGTTTGTGTTTTTTTTATATTCGTATGATGGTTTCGGGCTGAGTAGAGTACAGCCGACTCGAGTTAAAATCGTGGATGACATAGAGATGAATAAGACAAAAGGAATAGGGTAGGGTAGGTATAGTAAGGTTAGAGCAGGTAGGAAAATTCATAGCCTGATGTTTCTTTTTTAGTGTATATATATAGCGGTGCAGAGAGGCAATAGTGCCAGCGTCTTGGGTACAATGCCACGGGACAATCTTTTAGTCAGCGTGTTTTTTCTATAAATTTGTAATGCGTATTTTTTTTATTTTATATATTATAAAAATAACTGTACATATTATAAATTCTCTTATATTTATTCTTGTATACAGTATTGTATATATAAATAAACTTACTTCTAAACTCAATATACTTATATAAAAAACACAGTTACGGATGTGAAATTTTATGTTTGCATGTTTGTTAATTACAAAAAAAACGAAGGACGGACGGGATTGGATGAAATTTGAATTTGAAATAACTTTATTTTTTATTTAATACATAAGTTACTTAACATATGCCAAAAGCCTCGGACGGAGCTAGTGAGAAATAAATGATATGTAAATCAAAATCTAAATGCCCGCATTTTTTTCCTTAGCTGCGTTTTATTAAAAGGAACTGCGCCGAAATGACGTAAAAAAAATCTGGCTCCGCAATTGTGTCCATGTAGAACGTTAAATGTAAAGCTCCGGATCACTTAGACAAGAAGAAGGAGAGAAAGAGAGGGAAATCGTTTTAAAAACAGTCGCAAGCTGTCTCATGATGAGGTACACTTCCGAATTTCATTAGAATAAATCAAGTATTTTTTTACATAAAATAATATTTTTTTAACTTATTGCATAACTCTTTATAAATAATAATCGAGCGGAAATAATTTAATTAAATTTCATATGCTGATACCATCCCATTATGTATCTTCTTCACGTCGTCAACGTCACCTGCCCTGACTTTGTACAAGGACGTCAAGTTATTTTTAAAAAAATGATATTGGGATGTAATTTATTTATCAATTTCGTACGTTATGAGCGATCTCTCCCCATTTACCCTAATGCTATGCTATATATCGTATGCTATAGAGCGTTTTATTATTGGTTTTTGCACACGGTCTTTCAAAAACATTACGTATTTATGGGCATTGCTAGTGAACTCAAAATACCGAATTCTATTCAATGTTGTAATTAATCATGTATTAGAAACAAATATAAGTGTTTTTATAACATAGAGTATAGTACAAATAGTAGAGTTTGCATGGTGTTGGTACGGTGGATCTAATGCATAAAGAAATAACAACATTACTTAATAAGTTGCAACAACCCTATGATTCAGAATATTAAAACATATAATTTCATAATTATTTATTTTCAATACAAAAAATCTTGTGCAATAAATTAATATGGATAAAATATGTATATTTGAATATATAAATGATTATTTCAAATAATATTTGAACATAAATAAAAATAAGGTAGTTTTATCGTAAAATGGAAAAGAAAATAATTATAGTGATTTTATTTTAAATAAATTGTAATCGGTTCTTCATAAGTAATATTTTAAATGAAATATTCTCGTTACGAAGCAAAAAGGGGCTTCGAAAATCTCCAGAGAATAGGGAGCCGTGTAAATTAAGTAAGTTGGTGAAATTTTAACGGCTCAGTGTTATTTGTATACAAAATGCTTAAAGAACTCGATATTTTATTTATCATTGTAAAATAAAATGAGAAAGTTTTTATGTAACAAACGATTTATAATTAAGAAAAATAAAAAATATATATTCAATTTAAATAAATCAACATTATTATTTATAACATGTTTTAAAAGTCAATAGAAAGTCATGAATAAAAATAAATAAACTTAGAAACAGTGTGTAGAAACGTATTATACATACGTTATTGAAAGTATAGTTACAAGCACTTATAATAGGGAAGGCTATTTAATTAGCATTAGTATGTCGGTAGAACACAAGTAGAGTCCCGCGAGGTAGAGGCATCTCGTGTGAATGATGCCGAGTGTTCCGAGCGCGGCGTTGTTAAAACTCAAGCCGCGTTGAGTCGCTTGTGCTAATTGTGCTCTACGTAGAGTGTAACCCACCCCAGGGGGGACTAGTCTACCTTGCTACTCTACCTATTGCTCTACACTCCTTGTTTCGGAAGCACATTGTACGTGGAAAAAACTTGTAATTGTTGACATTGAGCTTATACACCAGCTACCTTCGGCTTAAAGGAGAACAGCGTCTTTTTAATTCCGTTTTCTTGTCTTTGTTATCAACTCGTTAGGTGATACAGACTTTTCTTTTAAATCTTCGCAATGTTAATGCGTTAGTTTTAACTTTTTTTATTAAAATATGTGTAAGTCACGAGTGTGTCGATCTTGTCAAATTATCGTTGGCATTTAATATATATTTTTAAACTACCTACTTAATTTTAGGGACCGATTTTTTTTTAATTATCTCTACATTTTGTGACAGATTTTGCTAATGTTTGAAGTCTTAGAATAAATTTAAATAATCTTTCGTAATTAACTTTTGTCGAGTTACATTAATATTATTTGCTTTTTTTCAATATTTTCGTTTTGCGTTTTTATTTTTACTTCAGATATAACTTGTTATGTATATATCAATAAATTTACCGTAGATTTTTTATTTAATATTATTAAATATATAATTTATTACTATATGTACAGAATACTGTTTACTAGAATACTCTATTACTAGAATAAATTCCGTTGTTAACTTCTGACAATAACTTTTTTAAACAATTTGCTGTTTGATAAATGACTGTAAGCTTGGATACAATTAAAGCTTGCGGTCGTAGCCGAGCATTCAAGCGACACAAACAAAAAGGTCGATAGCAAAACTAATAAACGCCGAACAAGTATTGCTAGTTTAATCGCAGCTGCACAAAACGCGAGCGACAAAACCAACCTAGGATTCGAACCACAACAACCGTGCTAAAGTTTAATTCAATCGCCGTGCCTCAGGATTGTGGAGTGAGGTCGGTGGGAACATGTGCACTGACTGCGAGGCCGAGTTAATTACTCTAGCGATAGGCTACACGTCGCATATTCTATCATAAAGACCAGACCTTGGTAATTAGATACTTAATATATCATTAACAGCACGCACCAACTGATGATGTTTTTTCCTTGTTACATTTTCTGAACGATATTACAGACGTGTCGAAGCTTAATTCAATCACTGCGCCTCAAAGTTGTGGGATGATATTGCGGGTGAAGCGAAACATGTGCAGAAACTGCGAGGCGGTGTTAATTACTACTCGTGCGGCCGCACATCGTGAACTTTGGCGCCCGACGTGGGCCTCTCGCCATAAATTAATCTTTTTACAATGACGGTACATACGACAGGGTCAATCTCGTTAAAACTTTAATTTGAGATTAATAAAAATTAAAATTCTTAGTTTAGTAGATATTACACCTTAATTGGCCACCGAGATGGCCCAGTGGTTAGAACGCGTGAATCTTATCCGATGATCGTGGGTTCAAACCCGGGCAAGCACCACTGTATTTTCATGTGCTTAATTTGTGATTATAATTCATCTCGTGCTTAACGGTGAAGGAAAACATCGTGAGGAAACCTGCATGTGTCTAATTTCATTGAAATTCTGCCACATGTGTATTCTACCAACCCGCATTGGAGCAGCGTGGTGGAATAAGCTCCACAACCTTCTCCTCAAAAGGGAAAGGAGGCCTTAGCCCAGCAGTGGGACATTAACAGGCTGTTACTGTACTGTTACTGTACACCTTAATTTGTGAACTAACATCTAATGTAATGTGAATAAGACGACGAATACGGATGTCATGTATGTCGTTAAGACATTTGTTAATAACAATTTATCTGAATTTTAATTAGTAGCGTTAAGTAAATTAAACAAATATATTATACTACTAGCATAGCCCGGTAAATATATTATATGTAATAATATATATATAACAATATTTTGATATATGAAAGGTTACATCAATACTTAAATGTTAGCTAATTATTGCTTGTATTTATTTCTTTAGAGATATGAGGGTCAACCTTGTATTAGGAGCATAAATAAGAATTCATTGTGTCCTATATTTTTCATATTATACAAATTACCCTTACACAATATAAACACAATAAAAATAATATTTATATCATAATATAATATATGCTGTGGCAAGGTTGACCGACGATTTAGAAAAGGTGGCAGGTACGGGATGGATGCGGACTGTCGATGATCGGGATGGTTGGTTTTCTATGGAGTTCTATGGCTTTCGTCCAGAAGTGTACGGCAAAAGGCTGAAAAAAATATATAATCACTCTATAGGAAGACAATATAACAGCCATACAATAATATTATACAATAAAAACAGTTATCGTACCTTAGTAATACTCGCCGCTTGCCAGGGAACAACTGAACTTCTACACTTGTTCCCATTTTTTATATTGAATGACGGATGATTCAAATTAGTGTTTTATTAATATTATCCTATACACATAGTTTATAAATTTACATGCAAAGTTTTTGTATATTTAAGTATATTTAATATATTTAACTTTATAATAAAATTTACCTATTTTTTAAATTAATTAATACATCTATTGTTATGTTTATCTATCTATCACGTGCGTTGATCGATTGAACATTTTTTCTACTCGTATTTTCATTTTTTTATTGATGAGAAAATCGTTTGAAAAACAGCGAAAAAACATGAACTGTAGAGCTATTCTGTAAGAAAAAACTCGAAACTTACCGCTGAAATCGGTCGTGAAATGCCAGAAAATGATATGCGACAATTACTGTAAAAATTTAGATACAAGAATGCACGGATCAAAATATGTATATCACCATTTAAAGCCCGTCAAGATTGTCAACATTTCACGGGTGAGTAATGAAGTGAGTTCTTACAGAATAGCACTGCTGTTTTGTCTTTACCTATTTCTGTAATGATACACATATTATTTCTTTCTTAACAAATCTTGCAATGTTATAGATTATAATTACAATGAATAAAGTTAAAAGGACAAGGTACGATTATCGCCACTTATGTAATAAGATGCTCAAGTATTATTTCAATATAACGTAAGCGCGTTCGCGATTTCAATTTGAATGTTCTCTTGGTATTTGACGTGCTTGCGTCAGATACCTCAAACATTCCGGTCCCTTGTTAGAAGACACCGAGCGAACGTGGAACGCACCCCCTTGCCTTTATCATGTAAATTTTCAAGATTTCCTCTCCAAACTTGATATATAACTTATAAGCGAAATTCATCTGTTCACATTTTTTTATAGTTTAATTAATAATATACTTCTATATATATAAGTTAAACAATTAACATGTATATAAGTTATATGAATATATATAGTATTTAAACCATCTGTTCCTCTATATATATTAGTGTGATTTGTTGTTGGTCACATTATCTTATAACGAAAACTCTAATGACCAAATTTATTTGCCTTGGCAAATTGTACAAAATTACAGAAAAAACAGGACTTCTGCCAAGGTTGAAGCCTCTAAATTATAAAACAAATGTCCTCTCTATATTTCTAATATTATGTACTATAATTTAGCTTGTGTATTGATATATAATCAGTGAAGTCAGTTCCTTCTCCTTTATATATGTATATATAGATTAACTACATTTGACAAACGCTTTGACTATAAATGTACTTTTTATAATTAAGCTGTTTAATCTCGCAACATTGGTTAATTTACCTAAATTACTTTATGCTTTGGTATATAACTTTCTATGCATACTGGTGGTAGAGCTTTGTGCAAGCTCGTCTGGGTAGGTACCACCCACTCATCAGATATTCTACCGCAAAACAGCAGTACTTATTATTGTTGTGTTCCGGTTTGAAGGGTGAGTGAGCCAGTGTAATTACAGGCACAAGGGACATAAAATCTTAGTTCCCAAGGTAGGTGGCGCATTGGCTATGTAAGCGATGGTTGACATTTCTTACAATGCCAATGTCTAAGGGCGTTTGGTGACCACTTACCATCAGGTGGCCCATATGCTCGTCCGTCTTCCTATTTTATATAAAAAAAAAGAATGGATAGAAAACGTCGATCTTAAACGACGTCTTTGTGTTTATAATTCATTACGTGTTCGGTGACAAAGGTCTTTGCAATTACAGTTCATATTCAATAAAATATTAAATAGTTTTACTTGAAATCAATACAATTATTACTGCTAATTAAAACTATTCCATATAATTTACAATTAAGCATGTTTCAAAATTGTACGTTTCATATTACAATCGTAAACAAAAGTTATGCAATCTTTGCCTAAAAAATGCGCTATACGACAAATTTTATCAACTCAGTATCGCATTTCATTTAATTTTTCTAAAAAGGTTAGTCACTTTATGTAATAGGCTGTTAAGGGATCGATGTGGGGTGGGTCCGTAAGTCCATCGACGTAAATTCGTATTAGTGCCAGTTTCGGTCGACTTTACGACGTCTCCTGTGTACTTATTGCTCTTTCGTGAATCTAAATATTTGCACGGATGTTCAATTTTTAATGACAACAAAGCACTCTCACGTATCCTAAAAAATGTAAGTAATTATATAATTAAAGGGGTCGAGGTAGCTCAGTTGGTAGGACAAGTGAATCTGAACTGGAGATTGTGTATACGAAAACGTGCAAGTAGCACTGAGTTTTTTAAGTGAGGAACCTTATTATGCAGGACGAAATTTTATTACATGTGTATTCATCAGCCCGCATTAGATCAGGGTGATGGAATCAAAATCATTTCCTTAAGAGGTTAAGAGGCCCTCTGTTCGATATTTCATTGCTGTTACTTTACTTTATCTCTAATTTTTTACGTTGTTAGGTATACTTTTTGTTGAATTTATCATAATAACGATGAAAAATATAATGTTCTTTATAAAATGTAAAGTACTGATTAAGATTTTATTAAAGCGGCTTTTATATAACACGATGTACAAAAGCGCTTTGAAAGTGAGATTTCAAGAAGCGACAGTCTCAAGTTAATTTGTAAAGATGAACACTCGATCAGAGACAACTTCTAAGGTGTCGAGGAGTTACTTCGGATATTGAGAAACGTAGCATTGACAGTGCTCTCAGTGCTTATAAAAATATCTCTGTCGGTTATCGGCGTTGCCATGTTAAAGGTCATAATAACATCCTCGGTATTTTATTATTTTAGTTTTAAAAGTCAAAAGGAATCTAATTGTAACTGGGAAATGACTTGTACCAGTAGTCAAAGAAAAATATAAAAAAGCTTTATTCAAGTAAGCTGTTAAAAGCAATTTTGAATCGTCATTTTATAAGATAACATTAAATGAAAAATTACCAACAATCCGGAAAATTAGATTCTATCAAGAATATAATCGGCAGGAAACGCAGATACTTTTTTAGCTTTATCATTTTATTCCATTAGCTTGCCTCAAACTAGAATGCAATAATGTCAAGTGGTGCTATTTTGGTGGTAGATTAAGTAATGAGTGTGGTACCCAGACAGAGTCCTACAGTAATGCCTGGAATAGTGGAACTGTCTAAGCAGATGTCTTATAATATACGGCCTTGCTTATAAACGTTGTTTATTGGGTGATTAGTTAAATATGCTTTATCTTCTTCTTTCCAATGTCAAATCGATAATGTCAGAAAGAGATAAAATATTGTTAAATAAACAGCCGCTGTGGAAAGTTTATATGGTATGGTTGTTACCATTGACCACATTCCTTACATCAAATAAGGTTAAATGTTTAACATTGATATATAAATACAATTGTTTCAAAAGCAATAATTTTAAACTTAAATAAGACAATGATATTATTCGTAAGCAAAACGAAGAGTCACTTCGTATCATACATAAGATGTTGATAACCGAATTACGATAATATGCTTTTTATATGTATATATGATACAGGCTAATTACTATTAAATACTATAAACGTTTTAATCAACAATGTCGCACGTCACTTTCTGACATTTAACGGATTTAGCTCTACGGAATAAATAAATAACGTCTAATTTTCGAAACCGACCAGCAAATATGACAAGATGCCTGTCCCAGCGAAATTAAGTGAGTTTGTTGAGTGTAAACAGGGATAATCCTTAGCTTGACTATGATTAGCATATCGCGAGAGTCGGCGTTCGTACCCCAGAGGCATCTGCAATTTAAATCAGGAACTTGGCCGGGACCGACCGTCTCCTTAGCTCGGAATTCGAGATTTACCACGATTGGTTGGTTTCGGTTTCGATTTTCCGCGTGTTCGATTTGATTGTATCCCTTGTAATCAATAGAATTTCGATTAAAATATTCCGATTCGATTTGACAGATTTTTTATATAGTTTTTTTTTACGTATGTCGAACGCCATCGCTGTAAATTGTATTATTGTCTGTTTATTTCTATGTTTTTTTTATTTTTGTGAGAATACCGTTGTGGCAGAGTCTATCAATCAGATGACTAATCAATCAGATGACGTTAAGATGTTGCCGAGACAGACTTAATTCTAAGGAACAAGATAGAAAGGTAGCTAAAGGTGGCTTAATAAAACATAAAAAATAAACTTTTATATAATTTAAAATAAGATTTAAAATTAATCTTTCTTAATATTCTATCTAAATTTCTTTACATATATATATTTGATTTTGCCTTTTTTAAATTTAAATAAAAACAACAAAATCCAATACTAATAACATGGTTATACTCGAACATATATAAAAATATACATATATATACTGACGTCTTGCGAGCATCCTCCTTTTTCGAAGTTGGTCAGTAAAAAGGTTATTGAAATCCTTCAATATTCCCAAATTCGGCTTATATCCTATAATGCAGTTTCAGAGTCAATATATCGATCATAATCCGTCAATGTCATCTTAGTATTGGACCAGAGAACGCATAGAGCTACAGATATGTGAGAAATTACCGCAGACGGATCCAGCTGGAATATCCTCGCCTTTACACGGGAACAAAGAGTTTAATCGTCCTTATGGGAGCGCTATTTATTGTTATTTTCTCTTACGTACACTCAATTATTCACATACCGCCTCATGTTAGGTGAACACAATAAGAAAACGCCTTTTTAGTGGGTGTACCTTCATAGTGGGAATGAATAAGTGTCAAGAATTGATACAAAATAATTATATTTCTTCTTTGGTACCGCCGAACCGGTGGTAGCTTTGTTATTTTATCACAAGATTCACAAGTAGTAAACCCACTAAAACAAAGTACGTGTGGCTTTGATTTTTGATTATTTCATTGAATTTTGTCCTAATATCTCCCAGGTTTGATTCTGATCCCTACGATAATTCGTATCCACTTCTCATGCTAAACGCTTACCTGAAGAAGAAAATGGAATATTAGTAATTTTTAGAAAAATAGGCATTGCCTCTAAAATTTAACTAAGAAATTAACTATAATCTACAGTAATTATACTAACGTTATTTTTAATTAAGAAATACAATACTTTAAATAACCCTTAAAATGTAATGCTTATTAAATGAAAATTTAAAATCAACAGTTTATATTGTATCGTCGTGAAAATATTTTTCTTGAAAGCAAACGAAATTATATAAAAACAAAATGTATACAGTTTTTAAATAAAGAATTTTCCATAAAGATTGAATTTCTATAAAGAATTTAAACGAAGTTGAGACTTATTTCGTCCAAGAGAAATCCTTCTCATTTCACGAAGAAGTTATGACACTGCTCATAAATATATACAGAAATATATTTTATATAATAATAAGCCGTTCAATATCTATGTAGTTTCAGTGTTAAATTGAATTGGGGTGCGGAAATCTAAACCGAGCAGTAAGTTGGTACCGATCGTGTTCCCACCTGCAGTGGATTTGAATTTCAAATACGGTGAGACAAACCCACTTCGTCGCCGAATGTTTATCGTCAATAGTTTTCCCGACACTCCTTCTCCGAGTAACAATTTTGGTGAAAGGGTTGGGTGCTAGCGAAGGGAATGCGAAAGAAGACCGCGTCTTGTTATTTTCCCCTCCAAGAAATGGGCAATTAGCAGTAATTGTATTTGTTTTTATTCGTTTTGTATTTAACCATTTCATGACAACTTGAATAATATATGTAAAGCCGACATGGCCCAGAATATTAAACGTGGGATACTTAACCGATACTCACAGGTTGAAACTGAATGTCTTTATCATAAACCTGATCTAAAAGAAGATAGAAGGTGTTAGGGTTACTTACGGTCTGTTTATTATGAATACATAATATATTTTCATGTGCTTAATTTGAGATTATAATTCATCTCGTGCTTGACGGTGAAGGAAAACATCGTGAGGGAACCTGCATGTATTCGAATTTCACTAAAATGCTGCCACATGATGGATAAGCTCCAAAACCTTCTCCTCAAAAAGGGAGAGGAGGCTTTAGCCCAGTAGTGGGAAATTCACAGGTTGTTACTGTTTTAATTAATATATAAACATACTAGGTGACATTTTATAATATTTAAATGCTTATTATGTCGAACTTTGAAATAAAATTGATTATTATCAGTAATATTGATAATATATTAAAAATATATATTTACGAATGTTATCTTCAAGCCGTTATGTTATCTTCATTCCATATGAACATAATCAATATAATACAAGCGATTCACAATTACCACAATTACGACCCAAAGAGATGAAATTATTGGACATATTTGTATATGAGGCATCGCAACGATCACGCTGATTATTAAGGCTATTGTTATTGAAGTGAGCAGAAGCGATTAATTATCCATCGAACATAATTTGGGCGGACCACTGAGCGAGTGCTGTAATGGATCGCCCCATCTGACTTGAATTGATATTTAATACGTAAATTATTATCAGCCTATTCGACAGGTTGGTATCATTTCAGGTGAGAATGTTTAAAATCTATATTTAATACATGCTGCCCGCTCCGACTTCGTACGTGTGAAGTGAGAATTTTATTTATTTACCGATCACAGCGCCACCTACTCAAATATCCAGAACCACTTAAACTCTCTCCTTTGCCTCGTGAGCTCCTACTGTCGCCGCCCATCTGTTCCGACGCGGGCATCGAGGACGAAGACGACGATTTGGACTGACGATAGGACGACAACAACCACTGGACATCAACAACCTATACGACAATATACTACTACGACAATAGCCACTGGGTCATAGAGACCCTGGCCCCTTGGGCCAAAATGGAAAGACGCGTCAGATAAATCTGACGGTGAGGAATAGCCCGGGTAAAGAGGGCAACCCCGAGGCCCGTATTTTGACTGGCCTAGGCCGGTCAGGAGGACCGAACTCTCTCAAACTCTCTCGATAACATTCGTTAAAATCGTCAGTGACATACACACGTAACATAAATATATATTTATATATATAAGTATACCAACTTACTGCTATACTTTTATATACTTATTTCGTTAATGTTACTCTGTACGATCATTAAAATACAAAATTTCCATACTAAGTTTTTTAACAAGTAGAATATGAAGCTTCCTAATTAACATGATGTATATTAGGAGACTGCTCTTCCAATTCATAGATATTAGGGTTAAGGAAATAAAAGTACAATATAGAAATATGTATAAAAATTACTTTTGCGACATTAGTTGTGTGTTAGATATAACTACAGTCGTGATATTTATCAACGCTTGCGGAAACTTAAAAGTAATATTTAGTTAATGTAATTAATATAATATTTAGTAAATTAATATTTAGTGTGTCATACATGAATACATTATACGTATATGATATTTGTTTCGATATACAAAAATTGAATGAAACTTAAAAAGGTCAGTTTAATGCACTTGACACATTAAACACCTTAAACATCTTAAAATAAAAAAAAATAAAAACACTTTATTAGTGCACGCTTACCTTATAAAACAAAGGTCTCTTGTAAATTTCAGGTCTTTGAGTCAGTGAGTCAAGACAATTTCTTTTATAAATATAGATTTAGGCCCCCGATCCGTCAATCAAACGTGTTGGACATATTGTTTAAGCAAACAAACCCTAACTTATTGGAGTAACCATTTTTTCTATACCCTATTTGGATTCGGATTCAAATATTGAAAAGAATAAAAAAAAAATGATTAATCGTTCCTATCCCGCCAGTTTCGAAGTTTCTCGAGACGCTTTCGTCCTGTTTCGTCGTGATAAAGATGCAAAGGCATCTTATCTCTGAAACTTTTTCTTCCGTAAAGGAAACTCCGGGAACCCCTTTTAATAGAAATTAAACTGGCTGTCTGCTATTAAGATAACTATGTACAGTCTAACCATTTAATTAAAGTTGTTGTTCATTTATTTATATCTATATCGACGACTTCTAGAAATTATATAAATGTAATCATTAATTGTGTACATAAATAAATGGTATTATCTCTCTGTATGAAGGACACTACTTGTTGTCATTCTTCAAGTAAATTCGATGTGTATTGAACACGTGTTGCCTACCGTAGTCCACCGTATATCTGTCAGTTAAAATTTCCGGTGCTCAAATTTATTTACTATACTAAAATAAAATATTTAAACGTTTACGTACGCAATAACGTATTAACCATACCGTACTTTATTTATACCCTTGTTTACAAAAATATTTCTAATCAGCCAGTTTCGTTGAACAGTCGGCGACGAAATGTCCCTTTAATGGCCGTCGGAGTGTCGGGTCGTCTGCAATTTAGATTAGTACTTTAATTAAATTAACGTTATGATCCCTATCTGCTTGGAGCAGGTGGCTGCTGATATTGCCGTGAGAATTCTTTCCACTTTCCATCCCGAAGTGATGCGCGTAAAATATTTAAAATAATATTTGAATTCTTAAGCAGACTAACAGGGTGTGTGTGTCAGTAATTTATTTCTACATTTTACATGAAAACAGTCCAACGAGACCGAAGGTAGTTCAGGCACATGATCAACTTTACATGTTATTTTAAGCATGCAAATGTCAACAACTCGTTATCGACCAGTCAATAATACAGTAAAATATGTATCACAAATATATATAAATATATACATATATATATAGCTTTTCAAACGACTCAATAAAATTGACTTAGTAACAAGATTCCAATAAAGACAATGATTGGTATCGTCACAAACAGTGCTATTATTAACGATTAAACCCTCGTTTCTCCTTTCCAGTCTGTTTGCGTTTGTTTTATCTATTTTTCCGAAGCAACCGGTAGTGCGGTGCCGGTCAACCGAAAAATTAGAAATATCTCTATCCGAGCCGATCGCTTGCCTGAAATCCGATAGCAACGCGATTACGAAATCGCAACATCTTGATGATTTGAATGTTTATATACTGTATCAAGTTACACCGTCATGCTTTCGTTTTTAACTAAATAAATTTGATGAAAAAATAACTGACTGCAACACAGTAATTTTAATATCAAATAAAAAATATTATATATGTATATAAATAATTATGTTGCGTGTGCTATAATACAAAAATAGATAACTAGTAAATGTTTACTATATTATATGAGTCGCCCACATCAGATATTTTAAATTTTTGTTTTACTATAAAAAAAATAACTCACTTGAGCTGAATTCTTGCAGTTTTAGTACCGACGGTCAAATTTGTATTCTAAATTTTATATAACATCTAATTTTATTTCATTTGGAATATATTATAGTACAAGGTGGTCCCATAATTTGATAATCCGAAAGAATTAACGCCAAATTTGACACAATTATAAAGAGCCCAGTCGCAAGACCAACGGATTGTCGAGACTCGGGATTTGCAACCATATTATTCACAGTTTATTTTAATACCGAATTATTAAACGTAAAGATGATAATGTATACTTAATATTATAATTAACTAAACAGCTAAAATTCAAATTTGAAGAAATCTCGTATGAAACAAGCTTGAACCACAAGTAAGGACATATGCTATTTTTTATACCTAACAACATAACGACCAAGGGTGATGTCGCGGCTGAAAACTATTGTATATGTTATATGAATTATTTGCAGAAAATAATATAAAGAGCAGACGCGGGGGCATTCACGGGCCACTTTTTTTTTTTTTTTTATAGAATAGGAAGGTGGACGAGCATATGGGCCACCTGATGGTAAGTGGTCACCAAACGCCCTTAGACATTGGCATTCTAAGAAATGTCAACCATCGCTTATAGCCAATGCGCCACCAACCTTGGGAACTAAGATTTTATGTCCCTTGTGCCTGTAATTACACTGGCTCACTCACCCTTCAAACCGGAACACAACAATATCAAGTATTGCTGTTTTGCGGTAGAATATCTGATGAGTGGGTGGTACCTACCCAGACGAGCTTGCACAAAGCCCTACCACCAGTAAGTTGGTGGTAAATGGTAATCGCTGGCCCTCGTTGCCGATGCGCTACCATCCGTAAGGCTTAAGACGTTATTTTTTTGTACCCACCATTATAATGGCTCATTTAACGTTTTCCCCTTTACAAGGTAGATGTTATTTACTTCAACAATTATATATATCTAATCGAACTATTTATTATTAGCTATCGATTTTATTTTTATGTTAAATAAATAAACAACTCGTAAATGTCCCACTGCTGGGCAAAGACCTCGTCTCGGATTTGAACCGGCGAACTTTCTACGTATTCTATCCAGAGACCCCATCGCTGCTATTTTTTTATTTTTTAAGTCAGTATTTTAATAATAAAAGACACGGACCGTTACCGGCTTTAAGGTATGCAGTAACAGGCGATTATTTTTACTTTACGACGGATAAAAGTGAAGTTTTATCAGTGTTACCGCAATAAGTTAGGGGTAATGGAGGTTAAGGGTGGACAGACTGTTATATTTCAGTGAGATGTAGTATCAGGTGAATGACAACATTTGTCTTTTATTTGAGGTGGTTTATTTTTCTAATTGGCTAGTTAAGGTCGGTTTAATGGTCGCTATATAATAAAACTTATATATAATTTTGTATTTTATTATTATCTTTTAAATTTAAGTATAAAGTTACAAAATTTTATAATATTTTACATAACTTATTATAAAGTCAAGTCACAATGTTTGCCTCGAAGAGATCAATGTAAACATTTTAAAAGCTTTTTAAGATTAACATATGATTGTTTAACCTTTCAAATAGTCAAAAGACAAAGTTTTTACAGTTTTTAGGGTACATAAGCACATTTTACAATTTTAATTGTAATATATACATTTTTTTTCTCGCTGTAAAAACACATTTACGTGTTTCCCCCATATGAGGTGGAGGGTATGTTGGACTCGTCGGCGCTGAAGGCGCCGGAATACCCACTAAAAAACCAGCGGTACCCACTCCGTCTTGTCGGGGAACGTCACGGGATCGCTTGCGCATACTACCGTGCTGTCCAATAAACCTACCACTGGTTCGGAATGTAGATTCCACCAAGAATAAAAACGAGAAGCTCAGTATTTACTCTTTTTAACAATATAAAAATTACATGTAATAATTATATAAAATTATATTTATATATATATAACATCAACGAATGGCCCGCACAACGAAAGGCTGATGAAACTAAAACTAACAAATTATTTTACTTTATTGATTGACACTATCTATTAGCCTGTTGAGAAAGTTTAAAATTTTGCCGCCGACATTGACGTTCGAAGAAAAATTGCCTTCGTCGAGTTTGAGCGCTTCATACCGAAGTTTGTTTTGCCGATATTTTATTATCGCCGACCGGAGGCGCGCCATTCGATCAAATTCGAGACCTCTTTAACATATTCCCAGTGGATGGGAATTTTTAAATTTCGTTTAACTTCCCATTACAATAAAATCTCGTTCGTCCAAACGCTTAGTAATCGCGTCGATTTGAATTTCAGAACAGTTTCATGGAAATCGTAATCATGGTTCGCAAACACCGATCTTGACTGTATTCGTTATGGCACGTCGCTAATTCTAAATCGTAGTGAATGACAAATATGTTGATTTATTTCTGTTGTTCAATAATTTCTGGTATTTTATTTAGATATCGTCGATTCGAACGCAATAAAAATATGACCGTGATTTCCTTGTAATTATTGTCTTATTTCTTGTTGTTATTTTATAAATAACCAAGACATAGTTTAAAACAAAGTCCTCCGCCATGTATGTCTGTCTGTCTGACCGCGATAACCTTAAAAACCACCAAACAGATTTTAATATCGTTAAATTATGAACACGTAAAAACTGACTCATTACAGACAACGGACATTACATCTTAGATTCAATGCTTGCCGCCGTTTCTATCGCTAGAAGTGTCGTGTTTTAGAAACATCCTGTGAATCTCCCACTGCTGGGTTAAGGCCTTCTCTCCTTTTCGAGGACTTCTCCTCAAAGCTTGGAACAAATTCCACTACAGATTTCCTCAAGATGTTTTCCTGTTAATTATAAACACAAAGTGTATAAGCGTAGGTCAAATAAATATAATATAAAATAATAAAGCAGAAAGTGTTTCCTTCGAATAAAACGAAACGAAATATTGTTCTGCGATCGTGTAGTGAAGTGAAATGATTCTTTGCTTATCATTTTTCAATGTTGCCGGACTGCTGACATTTAATTTCGATTCCTTCTTATTTTGTTGTTTCGAGTGCGCAGACTTTCACTGTTGGTCTTTTTGTCGATTGAACAATGATCACAACGGGTACACGGGATTGGATTCGATTACGTTTTTTGTTTTTTATTCCTTAACATCATTTTTATCTAATAAACAATTTTCATTTCTTCAAAAACTTCCTAATGGTATTTAGGAGTATTTAGAGGCGGCATACACGAGTCTAATCAAATAATACACATCTTTTCAAATAATCTTATAGGCAGTATTGAATCGGCGTTATAAAAAAAATACTATTAAATTACATATATAAAATTACTAAAACCTTGAATGAATATTACATTATTTTTAAAAAAAATACATAAGGAACATTCCAATATGTTAGCGACAAATCTATGCACAGAGACTTGATATATATATCGGCTGTGTTCGCTATACGGATAATATGTGCACTTTGAATGTGAGCTATATACACAAGCAGTATGATAAATTCGCTGTGCAGCGCCCCGGGCGCTTCCGCTCCACTCGCCTCGGATGCACGCCAGTGCGATCGATCGTGTGAATACACCTTTATCCGTTTTTTTTTTTATTTTCATCTATTTATAGCGTGCCATTGAATCCCGTCCCCGGTACGAACACATAACCTTTTTTGTAAATCGTATGATCGATTAGTCAGTTTATTGATAAAACATCATAAATGCTACACGTTATATTTTATCGGTTATTTAAAAACATAACTTTAGTAAAAACCTGTGAATGTCCTACTGCTGGGCTAAGGCCTCCTCTCCCTTTTTGAGGAAAAGGTTTTGGAGCTTATCCACTCTGCTGCTCCAATGGAGTTGGTAGAATACTGATGTGGTAGAATTTCAATGAAATTAGGCACATGCAAGTTTCCTCTCGATGTTTTCCTTCGCCGTCAAGCACGAGATGAATTATTATCACAAATTAAGCACATGAAAATTCAATGGTGCTTGTCCAGGTTTGAACCCACGATCATCGGTTAAGATTCACGCGCTCTTACCACTATGCCATCTCGGCTTCAAAAACATAACTTATATATATTAATTACCGGCGATGTTATCGTAATTATACAGATATAATTATATTTTAAAATGCAATTCAGTTAAAATTTCCTCTCGAAATTATGAAGTGGTATCAGTAAATCACACGACCCCTTTCCATTTGAAATATTCCATGGAGCCGTATTATGATTAATATCGCGGCAAATGATAACATTGTACGCCCTCGGTATATTATTATGAAAATACAATAGATAAACTATGTAAAGATAATTATATATAAAATGTACCTTATTATACAAATATAGTTCGTGTATTATATATATATGGTATTTTTATAAAATATATAGGCGGACAGGCAAATGGGCCACCTAATGATAAATGGTCACCATTGCCCATAGAAATTGGCATTTATTTGTTATGTCCCTTTTGCCTGTAATTACACTGGCTCACTCACTTTTCAAACCGGAACACAACAATACCAAGTACTGCTGTTTTGCGGTAGAATATCTCAGACGAGGGTTGTGAGGTTGTACTTACCTAGATGAGCTTGTACGAAGCCCTACCACCAGTAGAATTTATATATCTCGTAAGGAATAAAGTATCAACGAAAACTATATGTTAGAGATTTTTTTCTATTATCATTTATATATAATTTTTTGTATAAAATAATATGGATTATTTATTAATATTTTTCAACACCACTTTTAAATTTATGTATTGGCTAATACACTAGAAAGCGTTTACATTATTCAATATGTTGAAACAATATATGTATTTCGTACGTATATAACTCGTACAATCTTGTCTTCTACGAGTAAGAGGCACGTAGCGAATCCAATAGGATTATTTCCACACACCGCCCGTAGTATTTATCGCTACGGCGGTACATTGTAGTGTATTTAAACTAGATCGCTTTATTGTTATGTCCAGTGCACTAAACTGAAATCGTTTGAGTGGACTTATCGTATGGTTATGCACTAAGATGTTTGTTGCATCACTTTGACTGCTCATTCATGAACGAATGCTCAGTGTCACAGCTTAAACAATGTTCATGCTAGCCGTTGGATCGCCCATCGAGCCAATATGAAATCGAAAGTTGACGCTCCGATATAATGAGCCTCGTTATTCGAAACAGATGGTTCTGAGGTGTTCTTGTGAAATTTCGATTTCGATTTGAAAGAAAGTTTGTTGAAATTAAGTAAATCTATTCATTTATAAATCTGAAGTCTGTAAGTTTTTTTTGTTTGTTCTTGAAACCTACTAGACCGATTTGAAATAATAATATATTATTAAGAAAGTTTATAATATAATTTTTCGGCTCTTTAGGCTTTCTGCTTTTTATTGTATTATGTATTTTTTTTATTTATTTTTTTTACTGTTTTTGCTCTTATTTTTATATTCTCTAGCTATAATTATGCAATGTATTAATTTTAGTTATGTAAGTTAAATTAAATTTGCTTCAACTACTCTTATAAAATAATTACATATAATTTTTTTATTGATTTTCGTGATCTCTGTCAAACGACGTTAGCTTGTCCAAATAAATAAATAAAGGTTATATACCATAAGGTTATATAACACCTCGATACGATCCACGGAAACGTTGTAACGTTTAACTTACGTGAAACCCGGCAGAAGCTTCTGCTTTATATGAGACAGAATACAAAGCTCATTATGAAAAAAATAATTACTAATTACAACTACTACATATGTAAAATATATATAACTTCAATAATTATAAATTAAATTTATAGCAGTTCAAATATAATACCAGCCATTCTAATTCTAAAATGTTATTAGATATTTCTCAGGTCGGTTTTCTTTGTAAAGTTTTACACGCTATACATGTATAATTTAAAATTCCACTCGAAACCGCTGTTCTCTAGGCAACTAAAATAATTTATGAAGCTTTAAACAAATTGAAGGTTTTCCACGAGGCGGAATACTTAATACGTTTTTTTTTTTCGTCGCAATAATGTCAAGCGTAGATGTTATCTGCCCCCGTAGACAGATCAAATATTCCTTCGCTTTTGAAGTTGAGGAGGCGTAAAATTGAGATAAGCTTTCAATGTATTATACGCTTAGTCACGTCTAAATTGTAACTGAAATATGCATACGATGTTTTAATATTCAATTATATGAATCCGCATAAACAAAATTAATTTCATTTTAATAAAAATATCATCTGAATAAAGCACCGCTTGCTCTTTTAATACAAACATTTTTTTTAAGTTGATTAATTTTTTTTGTATATACTACTTCTAGTGTACACAATCAATTCAATTTACAATCGTTATTGACATATGTATTTTTTATATATTTGTTGTATCGTTTTCATAGTTAAGAGACTTGTCATGTCTTATTTAAGAATAAATAAATTGGTAACCGTAATTTTTATTTTATAATTGGAAGACAAATGAGTCACGTGATGTCATCCACATACAATGGCAACGTTAGAAAAAATGACCAATCTTTGCACCGTAAACGATCGGAAGATGTTGCTTGCTATTTAAATTCCTAAGCTTAGCGTGCACAAATACATAGTATCAAGTTACAGGTGAATTATTTCAATATACATATGTTACAGGACACCGTTAAAGCTAAGATTACACGATTCGATTTTAAACTAAAGTTCGAAACGAATGAATAATATTTGTAATATAAAATCTCTTTTCTTTATTTATGAACGCGACTATTAAACATAGCTCAATAGTAGCGTAGGGATTCGAGTGCAGCCGAGTGTATAATGGGCGACGTGAAGGGGCGTTTTCAGAGTGACCGAATACTACTCCGGTGAAATATATGGGAGCTGTGAGAGCATGACGTATAACATAACGTAACATAACATACAGTGATGTTGCTGTTCTCTAGTGTGCATTATGTGAATCCTTTTATCTATCAACATACTTATATATGCATTTCAATTGGTGGGTAGGCGAAGCCTTGTCACTAGTAGAACAAAAAATATATTTTATCCGTTTTCTTATTAAAGAATCGATTATTAACTGTTTAAAAAAACAGAAATAAAATTAAATTCGATTTAATATAAAAAAATCATCTTTTATATTTTCACCCGTAGAAGTGCTATTTTTTTTCTTATTTAATTGGGACCAATCAGGTTTGGGAAAGTACACTACCTTCTGTCATTTATGATGGTTCATAAATTAAGGATTTCTGAGGCAATAGCATAAAAAAACGAATCGGGAACCCCCTCTTTTTTTGAAGTCGGGTAAAAATATTTAAGTTTTATTATTCGTGTACAACACATTGTGTACTGAGAGTTATAAAGAATATTCTTAAAGCTGCCAGACAGCGGCTTTGAGAGACCATAAGAATGCTACGCTTATTATTTATTTAGTACGTATAATTTTTTTATGTACATTATTTGCTGTATTGTACAGAAAATTAAGTAGGGTGTGCCAATTTTTTTTTCGAAACGAGTTGGTTGAGTGTGTAATACACGTTGGTCTAAATCGAAGGTCACCCGTTTAAATTCCAGTTACATCGGCGTCGTGTTTATTATTAATTCCAGTCGTGGACTTTCGTTAATAGTGGAAGTCGATCACTGTTACCGCTTTATTTTATCGTTACAATCCAGTATTCCTAATATCTCTTAACTCAAAGTATGGAAAAAGGCGACATCCTCATCTAGTGAAGTGTCCTCCAGTGAAGTCCATCGTAATCCAATAGGTTCCCGCTGTCAATTTAATGTTATCCTCTCTTTTACTTTCTCCTGATTGTGCTGATAGATACAATATAGAATTTCCGTTCGTCCGTCCGTCCGTAGAATCCGTTAATTTTAATAGAAATGTATTGATATCGTTGTCAATACATTTCTATTAAAATTAACGGATATATCTAATGTTCACGCTTAGAGAAGAATATCAATGTTATAATAATATTTGTTTGTAATCAAGTTATATGTACATACGCAAATGTTGAAGATACACCATTTAAGTGCCCTTCAAATCTAATATTAAAGAACGTCCGTGGAAAAATATCACGTATCGTCGATACGGGGAATTCCCGTGCGTTCGACCGGAAAATAGCCGACATAAAGGTCCAACATTCTGGTCCTGACCGGGGACGGAAGCGATAAAATATATATGAGGGTCACCAACACCCTCAGCCGGGTCACATGACTTCTGTAAAAATTTTCAATTCTATTTTTACATTAACTCGTCAATAAATTTATCATCTACGTTGTTTAATAAGCACTTTCCGTGTATATATGTTTTATTTTGTTAAAGTTCTTAAAATATGTTTGCGTATCGAATGAGACGCAAAAACAACAATTAATCTAAATTATAATTAACAGTTCACGTCGAAATGCTTTCATTTTTCTACAAGATATTGCTAGGAGGTCGCTATTACCCTAATTTTTCTGGCCCATGGCGCTTAAACATCGCCCGTAAAAGTAAAACTCAGACGCATAAATAAAATGCACAACAAGATGGCGGCGACGACGGCCGGTGTTACCAGCAATTAATCTCCATTACCCGCACGCGCCAAATCACGCCGCTGTTTTATTCGTTAAATGGACCCGCCGAATTAATGCGCTCAAACGTTTACAAAGGCAAAAGAATCGACGAAGAATCGTCGGGAGAATCTATGCCCCTTTTGTGTCGGTTTGTGATAAATGCCCCGCTTCGCCTTTGTTTAAGAAATAAACGAGAAAGAAAAACTTGTAGCTAATTTTAAACGGAATATCAATATTGGAAACACTAGGGTTCGAAGAACTTGAAGAAAATTTAATAAATTGTGAAGACGAAACACGCTTTAGAGTATCGCGATCATTTCCAGTTTAGAATTTTATTATTATTGTTAATCGGCAATATTATAACCGGCAATCTTTCGATATTAAAAACCGTTCTGTGCGTTGACGTAAAAGGAGCTAGATTTTTTCCTTGAGAGAAAATGCTTCCCTTATGCCCACAGTAGTGAGGCTTTTTTTTATATTAAATTTATGTACATATAATATAATCATACATATTTCCTCAGGTGCGGACGCTGTTCGTGAGTGGACTGCCCATGGACGCCAAGCCAAGGGAACTCTATCTGCTGTTTCGAGCTTACGAAGTGAGTACAAATATGATGAAACACTCAATTATTCTAATATTTCTCATTATAATTCAAAAGAAACGTAATTATTCAATGCAAATTTACATACTTCCAAATTTCAATGTAAATTATCTATGGTAACGTCTATGATTCATTGAAACTCATTCCGCCCCATCACGTGACTCGGAAATATAATATCGATATTGTTTAATGCGTCATAAATATGAAACGTCATGACATTGTGTAATAATTCGAATTGAATCGATTCCGTCCACCGATAAGATGCATACACTCGATTCTTGGCTGGTACGGATGGTACCATAAATGTGCCTAAAGTTAATAGGGTTGTTTTCGATCGCGTGTTCGTAACAACGCCTGGTACGATTGGATACCATTGTTGGAGCGAAATTTCGTCGGAACTGACATACGTTGCTATGATGCCATCGATCGAATTAAATTGGTTGAACCAGCAGTTTAACTTATAATTTTATATATGCTTCAATGTTATTCAAAGTTCGTCTGTACAATTTTAGTTTATTGTTTTTAAAACCCTTATCCAAAAACTTGACGAATAAGAGTTTGGCCGAAATAAATGTATTGGCCCGAAGTATGTGTGTGTTTAAAAGCAGTTATAAGTAATATCTATATATAAGTAAATTGCTGGAGTAAAGACTTGCGGCGTGCGCACAAGCGTACTTGCGTTTTATAATAACTAATTAATAAAATGTTAATTTTTATAATTATATTAACTTGATATTTACAATCCTTTTTTTCACTGAATTACAAATATTCTTTTTTTTTCTTATTTAATACATGATATGAGATATATAACGATAAATACATAATTATGATATATATGCCAAGGTACATCGTTCCAACCGGGTGGACCACGGTACTCTCAGTTTTTTTAAGCTACATATATACTCGTATAATAGGCCATTAAATAACGAACTTAATTATATAAGGCTGTAAAGCAAAGAAAAATATATAGTATATGTAAATGTGTGGTAAATCACATATATAATTGAATTTTGTTTCATAGGGATACGAAGGTTCGCTGCTGAAGGTTACTAGCAAAAATGGAAAAACAGCATCCGTAAGTATCTCTCTGTTTATTTTTAATTTTTATTAATAGGTCGTTGATAAAGCCCGGGCTGACGGTCCAGGATGATAGAACACGTGAATTTTGATACAAATTGCAGTATCAGTTGCGAACAACCAGTTTTCGTGATCCGCAGTAAATGAACCTGTATGTATCGAATGAATTTCTAACACATATGTATGAGAGAGCCAACACGTATGAGAGCATCGTGGTGAATTAAGAGAAGATAAGATAGACCAGCAGTGGGACATTTACATGCTGTTACTATGATTAATACAAGGCTTATGTGTATAAGTGTGAAAAAGGAATACTCTATTCTCTCGCTCTAATAATACGATGTGACAGCAGACACGACAGGAAAGAGTTCAAGCGAAAGACCAATCGCATGGCATGACCAGTGTACACTTCCAACTTCCAGACTCCGAACCGTAACTGGTTTTTTTTTAAACCCTTTCTATACTTCTCGTATAACCATTGTCTACTTTCATGAAATATTAGTTCATTGGCCAAAGTTTAGAATGCAGCGCCTGATTATAATATGATCGTACACTATTTCATTTTTTTTATAGAAATATGTTTTTGACTTCAGAATAATGGCGTTAGTATTTAAATCGTTAATTGTAATAGTATTTGTATCGTTATTATTTAAATCACTATATATTTAAAAATATGTCCCCGAGCCGTGTCTGTTTGTATGTCTGTCTGTCTGGAATAAACTCAAAAACTACCGAATGAATTTTCGTACGGTTTTCACCAATAGACGAAGTGATTCGTGATGAAGGTTTAGGTAACTTGACTGAAATATGAATCGTACAAAAAGCATGCTGGCTGCATGCTTTACTGGCGGGCGCTACCTTAACTAATACATCCGTAACCGTAACAGCCTGTGAATATCCCACTGCTGGGCTAAAGGCCTCCTCTCCTCTTTTTGAGGAGAAGGTTTGGAGCTTATTCCACCACGCTGCTCCAATGCGGGTTGGTAGAATTCACATGTGGTAGAATTTCAGTGAAATTAGACACATGCAGGTTTCCTCACGATGTTTTCCTTCACCGTTAAGCACGAGATGAATTATAATCACAAATTAAGCACATGAAAATTCAGTGGTGGTTGCCCGGGTTTGAATCATCGGTTAAGATTCACGCGTTCTTACCACAGGGCCATCTCGGCTTTTTTTAAAAAAAAGCCGAGATGGCCCTGTGCCATAATACATATATAATGATATTAACGTTTTATGTAGTTATTCTATCCGTGCGAAGCCGTGACGTGTAACTAGATGTTTATAATTTACTATCAATTACATTTTAGGAAGAAATTAATTACTGTTTCTAGCCAGTTCTCTGTTTTGAAATATACTGTAGCAATAATATGGAGTTATAAACTTATCTGCAACGATAATAAACTTGTATGCAAATTATTCTATACAGAATAGTTAACGTGTATATTTGTTATTGCAGCCGGTCGGTTTCGTCACGTTTCACACTCGGGCCGGAGCTGAGGCCGCTAAGCAAGATCTTCAGGTTAGTTACCACAACATGCTTTTACTAATTAAATTTATACATTATTTATATATAATATTTAATTAAAATATAGTTTTATATTTATAGTACATATCAGAAGTAGGACCTAAAATGGAATCATTACTAATATTATTATTTTTTTTTCGTAAATAAACACAACAAGAAAATCACAAACACTGAACATATCGCCTTGTAAACATCGATCGCTTACAACACTTAAAACATTACAAGAATAACATAATATTCTTGCAATATAAAGATATAGACGAAAGACTAACGATAAGAAGTAAAAATGCTATATGTAAATAATTAAAAAGATATATAAACGTAAAACGCACGGTGTTACTAAACCTCTTCTCATCACATGCCTACACAGCCAATCAGCACCATAGTTAATATACTCATTGTAGACTTGGAATAACATTTTCCTGACTCGAGTAACCGCATCGTAAGTTATGCTAAACCCATGCACATATCGACTAGACCACGTCGAGTCATCTAGTCGGAGCCACTAAGCTCTCAATCCCGGATATTGGAGTGAAATCGATTACGTTACCGTGTATATACGCAACTGCATGTCACCGTTTGACAGATTTTGATGTCACACCCCGAGCACCGTGTTTCGGCACCTCAGCAGGCGCTGGCGTGAAAAGCAAACGAGAAATTTTTTTTTTACATTGTGACAGTTGCTATTTAAACAATTTTACATAATAGTAAATAATATAATCAAAATATCGCGAATGACTTATTATTTATTTATTTGAAAAGAATTTAAGTTTAAAACGTTTCCTATTAATGATTATCGTTTCATCGATAAACTATCTCTGCCTCCACACTGGACTTTAAGTTCAGTGGGAACACGCGGCGAACCGTCCATCGTCATTATATCGGAGCGCCGCACCGCTCGCGGCTGTTCACAGCAGGGCGTCCGGTTCGACCCCGACATGCCGCAAACGATTCGGCTGGAGTTCGCTAAAAGCAACACGAAGGTCAGCAAGCCGAAGCCGGCAGTTGCCACAGCCGCGCCAGCTGCACACCCCGCATTGATGCACCCACTCACTGGACGTAAGTACCGCCGTACGCACACACCACCCGGCGCTCGCTCGATCTTCAACTCGCTCCAGAATTCAAATCATAAGAAACAATATTTCACCTTCATTTATACGTATTCATTTAACTGTTTCCTTTTAGATTTATTTCATAAACTTTTTTAGAACATACATTTTTTTTAATAAGTAAAATGGTGACGTAATGTTTCTCCGTAGTCATTTAAACGCTACACAGTACAACGAAGATTTCGCCACAAGCATACACATAAGACTTTATATTCCTACGGTATTGTGCTTTCACATCTGATTACGAGTGATGGCGCGTCGAGCAATCGCAAACTTGGGCAAGTATCTGTAAAAGCTTACACGTACCACGCAAAGCCTAGCTCCGTGAAGCTGTTGTTATCTTCCAATTGACTGTCGGGTTCTAACCACTGTTAAACTAAATAGTCACATGTTCTGATGACATTCCGTATTATAGCCTCGCTTCTTTAATAAAGTCTCGTTACACGAATTGGCTACTTAGGAGCGTGAAAACACGTTTAGCACATTGTAAATAAATTTCTTTGTCGTTTTAATTTTACACGAATTTGTAGAATTTTCACAGTACAGGTTTTCGTCTAATATTAATGGTATTGCGCAGACTTAGCCAGTCCCTTCTTCCCTGGAGGGGGCGCTGAGCTGTGGCATCACCCGTTAGCTTACGGAGGGGAGCTGCCGACATTGTCGCACGGGCTGGTCCATCCCGCCATCCATCCTCAGATGGCGCCCGTGCGTTCCTACCTCTGACTAGCTGCCGCCGACAGGCCACACCACGTAAGTTTTAATTTATACATTGTATAACATACACATGTATAACATATATACAGTGTATTATTTATGTACAGTTAAACCGAAAAGTATATTTACAACGTAATTTCGTTGCAGAAACTTTACTATTCACCTCAAAAGTAATAAAACATAAAAGTTACATAATTCCATCTCGAACAATATTCTTCGCCCTCAGACCCCCTTGACGCTAGGCGCATGCGTACTACCAGCCCCAGCGCTGGGCTCGCCGGGAGCCGCGGTCCCGGCGCATGCGCCCGCGCCGCCCGCGCACCCCGCGCACCCCGCGCACCCTGCGCCTCCCTGCTCGACGCTCTTTGTCGCTAACCTCGGACAATTCGTCTCCGAGCACGAACTCAAAGAGATATTCAGCAGGTACGTGCCGCTTTCACCTGAAGGCTTCGACTGGAAAAGCGGCTTACGATATGTTTAGCCTTTATTTTTCATCGACATTTTTACATTAATACAATATTTTAGTGTGACCTAATGTGCATATAAAAATCTCTTTATTTTGGCTAATTTAAAACCAACTGGTTTTATAGAATACCCGTCTGCTTTTGTTACGATTTCCAAGAAATATACAAAATTGTTTTAAACAAATATTTCCAGTCGAACCGAGCATTCATTAAATGTCTGCATGATCGCAAAATATATTTTAAAAAAAAGTATCAGTTGTATGAGCGAAGACAAAGTAATTATTTTTAAATAGATAAATATATATTCTCCACAGTGCATGTCGCACCAAACATCACAGTCGTCTATTGTTGGGTTATATTTATGTTCTAATGTATCTCAAACCAACTGAGGGTCCCACGTTCAGTTTGTATGAGATCGTAAGCCTGCACCCGTACCACTTCAGCATGACAGTCGAACATCTATTTACACTAAAACACACTAGTCGTATGCTATTAGCACGAACATCACATAAATGTATGAACTGTCCATTGCACCCAAACTTACTTTATAGTATTAATATGCCGATTTATAAGTTACAAGCTACAAAATATAGTTTCCTCCTTAAAACTGTAAACCTTGTAAGGTTAGAAAATTCCCATGGAAGAACAATTTCTTTTTTGTTATCGCTTTTATCCAAAATAAGTTACGCATTCAAAAAGTTTATTTGCGAGTTAAAACAATAGACAAAATTCTGAGACATCCATAGTCCTAAAGTCATTCGATACAGCACCACAGCAGGCTATGTCAATAATAAACACACAAGACGAGGGTACGAGTGCGGGCAAATCTGAGTGTAATGGTAACAGCTGCCCGGGTTTCTCGCGACTGCGGCTTCTGACGGCCGGTAGCGGCGGCGGCTCTGGTCCGGTCGCGTTCGTCGACTTCGTTACCCCGAGCGACGCGGCGACCGCCATGGCCCGCCTGCAGGGCGCTCTGCTCCTCAGCTCAGAGGGGGCCATCCACCTCGAATTCGCGAGGCATAAGTTGGCACACAACGGCTGGATACTCGCACACGAAGTATGCACGCGCACTCTTCTTTACCACGATACCACACGGGTTCCTAGACCATGTCGTATACTTTTAGTAGTCGCTTACAAAGTTCAGCGTCCAGTTTCGGATCGTATAATAATTGGTTTAATTTTCTTTCCGAATATAGATAGATATTTTAGTGAATACTCAATTTGAAATCTAAAAACAACGTTTACAGATAAATAGTTTGAGGCAAAATAACGAAATGCCATTTCCTAAAAACCGTGTAGTATCTTCTAAACAGTTCGGATCCACACCACTGGAACGAACACAGGATGTACTCCAAAATGACCGCATAATGCATCACCACGCACCTCGCACCTTAGTTCTTACGGCCTGATAAACGATCACTAGCGTTACAAGCGCACACACGACATAAGCAATTTACTCATCTGTCCATTTACTAAATTACAATCGGTCAGCAGGGAGCCAAAGGCGGAGAAGAGGGCGAACAGCATTAACTCGTTCGTGGCACTCGGCACTTGACAACCGGCCAACTGAGCGGCGCCGCGCTGCGCGTGCGCGTGCGCGGCGCGCGGCGGCGGCGGCTGAACGTTTGTTGGCAAAACGCTCTCCTCGTTTATGTTTTTCATCTGTAGCGTCAGGGGTGTGATGTAATTTGTTGATACCAAATTTAGCGTAAATTTTTATTATATTAACATTCCAGTTTAATTGTTTACCGTTCACGATGAAAATATTATTTGAAATTATTATTAACTTTTATTGTATAACGTGTTTATTTAATTCATTTTTTTTATGTAATATAAGATTTATTTACAAGTGACTTATTGTACGATAACGTTTGTGTATTCGTTTCTCCGAGGCCGATTACACAACTGAGACGTTCTGTTATGGATATAGTGTAATATCAGAAATTAAACATTTTAGGATATATCACATTCGAGTAAGCTAAAAACCAAAGGTGCCCTTCATAGAAAGATTACGTTTTGTTGATAATATTTCAAGTTGAATGATTTTAAATGAAGTTGTATGTAATGATGACGATACTTTTGTTTTAGTCTCGATAGTGTTAGCGTATTTAAATGAATTTTCATTAATATCTCAAATTATATTTACCTAATGCTTTTTAGTAATTTTTATAATGTTCGATCACTCGTTAAAGCGCTGGCACACTAGCGTTGGTTTACGATCCTTCTATCTGTATATGGGATAAAGATGAAATGCAATAATGTAAAGATGTAACAATCGTTACGCGAGGCCCTCGGCGTCGCTCGTGAAGTGCAGTACACTGCCGAACGCGCCCCACCCGCGCTCGGGCTCGCATCGTGCGCGCCGACCGCCCTGATGTCTACTCGTCTGTCCGCACCCTAATGTCTCGTGCCTTGTGGAAACTTCTCCCTGAAACCGCGTCAATCTCGAACCGCGTGAACATTTTCCGTTGTTTTCTTTTGGACTCGGTAGACATTTCGGTCTCTCCGTGCGTACGATGCGACATCATCGAGCAGGGTTCAGTCTCGCTGGGAGAATTTAGCCTTGGCCTTATGAGAGTTAAATAACTATATGTAATCATTATATTATTAATTATTAGTAATAATTATACGGCGACACGCGCCAAGCTGAATAGTAAAACAGTTATTCTATTTGCATGCTTTGACGAGCTTTTTGGTAATACTAATTTAAAACTTAGTAGTAACTTTAATTGTGTAATCTTTAGGTAAATATTATAATACTAGATAAGGGTATTTATTGTAGACGATCTGCATAGTTACGTTACAATTAATTGAAAGTTATTCTTACATAATAATGAAGCAGTGTATGATGTTGAATCTATTGTGTTAGGGTTAATCAAATGGAAAATTAATATATTTTTTATTTTTAGCTAGTTGAGTATCGCGTATAGAAGGTACTCGCTGAGCGCGTCACACGCGCGACGCGAATTTGTCACTTCGTTTCGGATGCGAAATAGCAATAAACCAAAAATGAATTCTTAATGTTTATATTATAGGTATCTAGAAACGTATTCCGCTGATGTAAACATTTAAAAATTATACAAAAAAAAAAGTAAAAAAAAATAATATAAATAAATCCCTGCTTAGGCTATTTTAATAAGATTTCGGATATTTCGGTTGAAATCTTGACGCGACAGATATCAAGTGAGCGTTCACTGGATCCTCGTCGTGAGCCGGTTTATTCCGCATGTGAATTCTTATGAAAGTCTCTTAGTCAATATTTAATAGAAATATGTCAATTTTTGACTTAGCAAAATTTTATACGTTATTTATAGTGACTGTAACTATCACGATATACCGAGCGTCATGGCGTATAGACCAAAGATAAAAGATATACATTACTTAATACTAACCTCAAACCAAACGTACCAAACATTATCTCGTGGCCTACACACTGACAGACGGATTTTAAATCGATTGTATACATATATATATATATATATATATATATATATATATATACAGATATTACGCAAACGTTCTAATTATATACATAATATGTATTGTAATGGCGATTTTAAATCGTAACTTGTTTTTCCGGGTAATTGATATAAACGCTTATATATATATTCAACATTGCAAAATAATTAGTTTTCAGTTTAATGTAAAAATCGACGTCAATGTGTGGAGCCAGCATTAGTTAAATCTCTTAGAAATAACTAAATATTTATAAAAAAAAATATTGATCGATTTTTAATTTATAACGAAATTCCTAAAAATATAAAACTCGGTTTCTCTTGGTATTCGTATTTCACTGTCTGTTTTAATAGTTAAGCTAAGTCAATGTTTACTTATTTAATTCGATATATAACGCTAATTCGTATGTAAGTTGTGTAATAGTGTATTAGTGATCTCCCAAAACTTCGGCGCCCGGAGTCCCCGACCGCGGATAATACAACGAAAAGTTTTAAATTTCTTTTCCGTTGTTATTTCCCAAGCTGCGTGGTAACTTCAGCTCTATTTATTTATAGCCTCTCGCTGTGCAAATGATTTAGGAATTTAAAAAGCTATTAAGATCTTTTATATAAATATATATCTCTACGTAACTATATATAAATTGGAGGAGAAACTATTTTTCGTATATATATAAAAGTAACCACGAAGCTTGTCGATTGAGTTACGTTACTACTTACGGCAGTACTATCGCGTGCTATCCGAGGGGAGGTGAGGCGTCGCGAGAGGGGCTCGGGCGCCGCCATGATTCCGTCCAACCGTAGCTAGCGAGTAAGAGACGTCCAGTGGCTACGAACACGGCTACGTCATTTGCGGGACTACTCGAGACATATCATCGTGTAATATTAATGTGTAATTAGAATTAATATGCGGTTTCATAGAGACTTTTATTCAGTATACTCGTCTACTACTTGTAATGCATTCGGCTACATGTCACGCTATATCAGTATCGAGTTTACGTTGTCGGAACCGACGCTTGGAATTCGCTCCACTCCGTCTTCGAATATTTTCGCTTCGGTGTTACGTTGTATGGGAAACGAGCCGGTGAATGATTTGTTGAAGTTTATCGTTGAATCGAGTAGCTTGTTCTCGGAGTGTCGGCTGGAGCCGCGTGACATTGGCCCGCATGTGATAGGGTAGTGTAGGGGGTAGCGTCGCCTTGCAAGTTAGGTTAAGTGAAGCGGTAAGACACAAACACCGTACATCGGAAACATATCAATACTGTGCCCCTTAATAAATAATTAAATACTAATCTAAGAGATACATATGAATAGCATAAACAAAATAATCGTTCGGAGTATCAGATATATACTAAGTGTTGTTTTCGTACGTTGAACAATTAATGAGGCGGTTAGGACGTTTTCGAGATGTGAATCGTTACGCATAGTACCCGAGTAGTTGCGCGCAATTTATTTTAACTTACCGCAATAGATCTTTAAATGTATTTTTTATTGTTATACTTAGGCTAATGTTTAATATGGCTTAATTACCAAAATATTTTTAGCGATTCGCTTCGTATTCAGTATTAAAGAACTTTTGATTTTCCGTGACGGGAGCTAGCGCGTTGCTAGGTCTTATTTGTATATCGAGCAAATTAAATCATACAAAATATATAGTTAGTAATTAATTGTTAGATTTGTGTGACTTGAATTATTTAAAGCTTTTAGAGCAGAGGTAACGTGTTATTGTGATTTAAGAAATAAAAAAAAAAACATAATGACATTGTAAAAAATAGTGATAAATTTAGCTTAATTATTATCATTATTACAATTTTTATAGATGTTCATTAATTTTCTTTCCTTACTTCATGGACTATTGTGGCATTGGAGACGTCATTGTTAATTCAAATAAAATTGAGCTCATCCTCAATCGAAGTTTTCATTCAACCGATCCCTTCGAACTCGCTACCGATCAAGTCTCCAAACAGATATTGACCGAAGTTCTTCAGAGATTCAGCTAAACTTTTCAATTAAACGTGTTTTATTGGACAAGAAACATTCTATTCGAACAAATTAATGAATTATTCGAGTTTACTGTTCTATTTTGTCAATTTTCTTGTTATAATTGAGACATATTAGTAAAATATAGGTGTATTATAGAATAACCCAAATTAGATATAATTATTAAACAGTTGGCTTTGGAATATGCTTTGTAGATTAACTGCTTTCTCGCGTCATCTTGTAAAACGATTTTATTTTGTGTAATTACGAATGCAATTGTTTTACAACGAAGATGTTATAAAATGTGGAAGCGCTAATAAACTTTCTTATTTCGATAATGATTTTGTGAAAGTGTTGTATTTATGTTATAATTAGTTTTAAAGCATTATAGGGTCCAAAGATTGGGAATAAAACATATGTGACAAAATATCATGTTTGTTTCTTTATGATTTTAACAAATTCTTTTTTTTTTTTTCTTAGCTCGTCGCAGGCTCACGTAATTATGTTTTTGCGTTATCATTATCATGTACACATAAAAAATACGAAATGTACATTTTTAAAACATTGATTTTTTTTACTTTTTATTTTTTTGTAAAAATATTGAAATGACACGTGTCATTTGAAATATCCTGTGCTCTAATTATCCACAGATCCAAATTCCAATCATAGAGGATGCTATTATTCTAGGCGAGTAAGTGAAATTTCTAATATTGATTGTAAGAAAGTCTCCTTTATAGTTTTGTTTAAGATTGAAGATTCATCAAAGCATAAAACTAAAAATATAATTACTTTTTAAAAACAACCTATTTTTGACCCACTTAAAAAGAATCACCAGTACACTATAAAGTCACCAGCATAAGAAGTAAGTATTTACAAAAGAAAAGTAGTATATATAGTATGTCAGTTGTCTGGTTTCCATAGTACAAGCTCTGCGTGGTTTGGGATCAGATGGCCGTGTGTGAATAATGTCCCAGGATATTATTATTATTATAAATTGAGCCTAATTCGCTAGTGAATAATATTGTAAAAGCAATATTATCTCAATCTTGAAACAATTGTAGTTACAACTGTTTATTAAATTAAACATTTAATACTCATATAAACATAACACGATAATAAGCACATTTAACGTGGTGAACACACTACAAACTCACTGAAACTTTGATCGAATATGTAGAGACGAAGATACACATCTGTACTTGCAGATATTTTGTGAGTAATTATTTATTTTGAAGCAACGAATATAATTAGATCATTTATTATATCGATTTTCAAATTAAATTATAAACTACCGATACAATTCTGGTTTAAGATTATTTATTGATCTCATAAGAATTAAATTACAGTTACATGAGTACTTTTTTTATAGAATAGGAAGGCGGACGAGCATATGGGCCACCTGATGGTAAGTGGTCACCAACGCCCATAGACATTGGCATTGTAAGAAATGTTAACCATCGCTTACATCACTAATGCGCCACCAACCTTGGGAAATAAGATGTTATCTTCCTTGTGCCTGTAATTACACTGGCTCGCTCACCTTTCAAACCGGAACACAACAATACCAAGTACTGCTGTTTTGCGGTAGACTATCTGATGAGTGGGTGGTACCTACCCAGACGAGCTTGCACAAAGCTCTACCACCAGTAAAAACTAGAATTAAAATTAATACCTACTAAAAGAAAAAAAAAATACACTAACACAAATATTGCAAAATAAATATTATACATATGTGGATAGTTTTTGTGGCATCGTAACAACTTCGGTTCGAATGACTGTGATGAAAATACACTTATGAAGGGTTACTAGATGTACGCTAAAAGCTATGCAGGTATGAATTGGAATATTAATTAAAAACAAAAAAAATCTAAAATTACATAACAAAAGAGAAATAGAAAAATCCAGAGCCAATTTTAAAAGTATATAGGGAGCAGAAAGTTCCAGAGTCAACTAGCAACGTGGTCGCCGGTGCTGCACTTCATCCAGTCTCCGGCTACGTCTGAAGAAATGTTTTTTTTTAAATTATAATAGAAAGGCAAATGATCAAATAGGCCTTCGATAGTTGCCATCACTATTAAATAATAATTGACATTATTACCTACCTTTACTGACTTACCTACCTACTTACACAATTCCTACCACCTACCACCAAAAATGTAAAGTATAAATGAGTTGCAGTAAAATTAACAATTATCTCTTCCGCTATCTTTATCTAAAACAGTAACCATAGTACCATTAAACCTCCTTGTCTATTGAGTCACAACGCTCTGTAATTATTTAGACAATTTGAAGCTAGTGTGACCTCATTCTAAGGCCCCGAGCAAATTAGTGAAGTAACATTAATATCACATTAGCTCCAAACTTACTCTGTTCGTGGCTGTAGCGGCGTAATACAGAGCTGTGCCAGGTCACCCACTAATTAATTCACTATTCTTTTCAATTTAGTATTATATGAATTGCATTTCGTACTGAAAACCATTGAAAACAACTTGACGACGAAGTTATTAAGGCATATTCACACGAATTGATTTTAATCTAATAACTGCTATATTGAAAGCGATTTCAATGTAAACAGACTTTTTATTAAATTGAAGCAACAAATATCGATATAATGTAATTGATTGCTGTTTTGATTATTTATTAAAATAAAGAACACTCACAAGGTGCACATTAAAACAATATATTTAAGGATAGTCATTTACTGAAATATTTCAATTTCAAATTGTGTTAAACTTTTATTTTTTGACAAGCATCAAATAAATGTCGTAGATGACCTAGTGGTTAGAACGCGTGAATCTTAACCGATGATCGTGGGTTCAAACCCAGGCAAGCACCACTACATTTTCACGTGCTTAATTTGTGTTTATAATTCATCTCGTGCTTGACGGTGAAGGAAAACATCGTGAGGAAACCTGCATGTGTCTATTTCATTGAAATTCTGCCATTGGAGAAGCGTGATGGAATACGCTCCAAACCTTCTCAACAAAAGGGATAGGGGGCCTTAGCCCAGCAGTGAAACATTAACAGGCTGTTACTGTTACAAATAAATTTGACCAACTAAAACTCTTGTGTATTTGTTATAAGTTGGTCTGACAGCGACGAGATACACTTGCCTGTGTTTTTGATGGGCAAAATAATCTCCCTGCTATGTAATAGGGGATTATCTCCTTTTATAATAAATAAAATCCTTATAAAATTATCTATTTTATATTTAGACTATTTTGCTCATTATTCACTTTTATATCATTTATTTGGTAAAGCGATGTATTTAGCATTTTTTTACGACGGGTCACCTGACACCAGTTCTTATTAGGAATGATTTTGCTCTTCGAACAAAATTAGTTTCTGCCACCATAGTATGTTGGTTATGTGTTGATTTTATTGAGACGAACTTAACACAAACATTTCCATTAGTATAGTTATGACACCCATGGGTTTAAGAAGCGGGAGTCTACTTTACGCAGCAGGAAACTACAGGGCTAACTTTATTTATAAAATGAAGGTAACGCAATTATTATGCCATTAATTAATTAGTAATTTACGAATAAATGAAATATATATATATGAAAAAAACTGTTACTGAATATTTTTTTTAATAATTGATCCTATTTTATTTGTAGCCCATCCTTAATTATTATCTTTTGCGAAATAACGTTTGTTTTTTTTTAATTTAATCGCTAAATCTTGTGTGGATATCTATGTAATAATTGAACACACATCCATGTTTTTTCACATTCGATTTTCGAATTTTTCTGCGCTGACAAATTGGAAAAGCTCGTTAAAATACATGCCCTTATTTACGGTTAGAAATAAAACCAAATAAAAATGTTTTCATACGTTCAGTTCGGTATTTCAAGCAACTGTTTTATTTATTTTGTTAGAAAATATTTAATAACAATATAAATTCTATTTAATATGAATGTTTTGTTTAGCAATATTAAAATTTCTGAGAACTAAGATAATTACATATTAACGAGAAAGCTTTTTTGTTAGACAGGTTTTTAAATAATTCGTGTTTTACAATTTATAGATATCGTAGTAAATCAGATAGCTAGTAATTAGACCACATGATGGTAAATGCTGCTATTTCTAACACCTGGAGTTGTGATGATGGGCCGCCTACTACGGAATCCGAAATATTATCTCCCTTGTGCCTGAAATTACACTGGCTCACTTACCCTTAAAACCAGATCACATCAATACCAATTTATTGTTTGGCGATAGGATATATGTCATTGCTTTTAAAATGTCTTAAAAAACTATTTATTCTATAAACGGTTATAACAGTATATTATGTGAGATCAGAGTGGGATGGGAAGTCATTTGGTTTCAAATGAACTTACATTTTGTTGAGTTTTTAAGCAAAAATCAAAACTTCGTTATCTGGATAATTCTATATTTTATATAATTCGGACGACGATAAAAGAACTTGGTGCTGATATGCGGAGATCTGTGGAGCTGATCTGATGAAGGAATCGGATAGTGGACTCTTCAATGGCTAGTCGACTCCTCGTGTTTGCATTCATTTGGTTTGTTTCACGCGTCCACATTGAACTTTGTAATATATTACACTAATAAAAGCTTTAGTTAAACTACAATTGTATTATTTATTACCCGTTTAATCTTATGTTCATTAGAGCCTGAAGCATATGCAGCGCAGTTACAGATTTAGGTGAGTTTACTTTAAAGTATGTAAGGTGCCTCTTCACTTTTAATTTTAAATAAAAAAGCGCGCTTTTACTAAAAAATCTGCTATCGAGAAATTAAATCCACTAATTACTATACAATAACGGAGCTATTCACTATGATGTATAATACACAATATAATTATGTACTTATGCTCGTTATTCTAGTGTCTAACTTATACGGCTGCAAATCCTAAAGTCCTGGGCTTAAACCCCGGGAAAAGTTATTAGGTTTATCTGGCCAAAAATTTTCTGCAGCAGCCCGGAGTCTGGGAGTTGGAATTATGTATGCCGTATACACAAACCACGTAAGGACAAACCTCCAGCCGAACCACTTCCGATTGCATGGGAATCGCCGTCCCATTGGTTTATGAGAGTGACAGAATAGAGAGTGCAGTTGTACTTGCGTATTCACTTGTCTACTATAATATTTCTTGCAAGTCTAGTCTCCGCCGTAGCCTAAATCGGGTAGGAGGACATCATCAATAGTAGACAAAAGAAGAAATATAATTCTAAAATTATAAGAAATCATATATTAAGCCTTTAATCTTTAATCAATCTAAAAATAACTAAATAACTTAGAATCTGCCAAAATAAACTTACTTAAGTATTAAGCACACTCTATTCAAATACTCCATTCTAAAGTAGCGAATGCAGGCTGTATTCTTTTATACGTATATAATGCAGTGAATGGAAAGGCTCGACGCGTAACAATGAAAAGCTTGCCACGACATGGTAGGAACCGTTATGCTTCCCAAGGGAGCAAACTTTAAAGGACTTCGCGTGCTCCGCAAATTGCCTAGACTCCATTCGGCCACTCGTTAAAACTGGTTCAGTGCGTACATTCTGTTTTAATTAAACTTTATTCATAAAAAAATACGTAGATTAATAAATAAATAATCTCTATTCTTACTGTTGAATTACTAGTCGATTCACTGCGGATGTGTAGCAGAGGGATGGAGTACACTCAAAAATATATTTAATAGGAATAGAGACCTTGCCCAATATTGAGCCATTAATGAGCACTGCAATGTATCTGGGAAGTTGTGTGTATATATTTATTGTAATATATATAAATATAATACAATACTAAATTCCTCCATTAAAAATTAATATTCTGAGACTATTCAAATTACATAATATAAAATAATTTTTAATTCAAAGTAACTTCTATCCATTTTCTTTTTTACTACGTATAACAAATTAATAAAAATTCTAGTATTGAAAATCTTAACGGTCACAGTGATTTATAGTCACAGCGAAAACTTTACAATATACTAATAAAATTAGGCGTTTCGTAAATAATTAATAAATTATTTATAAAACTTCGTAATTAAACTTTCATTGTAACGTCTTTTTCTCGGAAATGAATCAATAACATTCCTATCTTCAGTTTGTGCTTTAGTTATCTTATATTAACGTATTGCTTTAATCTCCAGCTGGTCTAATTAGAAAATAACGTTATTTTTCATCATATAATCGTGCTTTTTTATATTTAATTTCAAGCGGTGTTTACCTATAATTAATTGTTACGTTATTCTATGTATGTTTTGTTAATTTATTAAGTAAAGAAGTGTATACAACTGTTAGAAAAAGTTAATAAATAAATTTAAAAAAATCAAGAAAAAAATGCGGATGAGCAGACGAGCCACCTTATAGCAAGTGGTCACCAACGCCCAAACATTGGCATGTTAACCATTGCTTACACCGCCAATGCGTTACCAACTTTCGGACTAAGATATTATGTCGGAATACAACAATACCAAGTACTGCTGTTTTGCGGTAGAATATCTGATGAGTGGATGGTACCCACCCAGACGAGCTTGCACAAAGCCCTACCACCAGTAGCACAAAGCCTTACTACCAGTATGCACAAAGCCCTACTACCATTATTAAATTTTGCCGATTGCGGTTTTATCTACTTTAAAGCTAATGAATAAGGTAAATGTTATTTATATATAACAAAATGTTTACCGTTACATACTTATCCGGAATCTTTTTAAACCTATAAATTCTTTATTTAAATGTTTGTACATTTGGGAAACCGCTATATAGGTTAATACTTGTAAAACTTATATAGCAGTGAAGATTTTCATTTTATTTATAATATAGAAAAACCGATGGCATATTCACAAAATAAACAATACAATAGTAGGTCAGTATAAGACCTATATAAACAAAGGTAGAAAGAACAGACAAAATTAAATAAAAAATAAAGAAAATGCAACCCGTAAAACTAATATTGGTGCTGCTAATTTAGTGCATTAATTAAAAAAATCTTGAAACTATTACTAGAGATTTTTTTATATAAAGGATGAGGTGGTCGATGTGAGCGGATTTCCTCACCATCAGACATTATGTGTGGGCGAAATGAGGGTACGGGTAACAGATAACAAATCCAGAATCACTCAAACGCTATACTAATTACTTTTAACACAATTATAACAACAAGTCGTAAGACAGTTTCTAGACGTGTTGTCTGTACGGCAGCTAGCACTAAAGTGTAGTTTCGCCGACTCGCACCGACCCACCTAGACTCCGTCGAAGCGTTATGTAACACTGACAACGCTTGCGGCTCGTTGTCAAAACAACTCCCGTATTGTTGCCATCACCGACATATATTTATCAGGAACCGACTGGATGTAGGTGGACAACCGGGAGCACGATTGGCGCACCTTGCATTTGTTTGGGTTTCGAATGGCTGATAATGATGATATTTATACAAAAACCCGCAGATCATATTACATACACCAATGAATAAATTGAAGAAAATATAAATAAGTCATACAAAATTATGTAGATGATCAAAATGCTTGGAGTTATTATGAGTCGATTTTCATTCAGGATAATTTTTTAGCACAGAAGTGAAATATCAATTTAAAATAAGTAGTAAATCATAAAATTACTATTTTAAGGACATTTTATTAAAAATATAATATAACATGTTACCGCGCTTAAAAGAATAAGAAAAAACCAAAGTCCGAGACGCATACGATATGTAAGCTGCCAAGCCACATTTTCCACAGATACCAACGGCCAGCCAAGGGGCAGCCAAAATTAATATAATTTCACTCAATCCGCTTCGAAATGCCCCCATTCCGAAGTGAAAGTATTAGTGGCTAGGAGCCTTGGATTTTCCTTGGATTGGAGAGATCGGACCTGGTTGTATAAGCCTATTTCTATGAAGTACATTTTGATTTTAATAAACTTCATTTTTTATATATCCGACTTAAACCAGAACTCGTCTAATAACAAAAAAACTTGAATATCAATTCAATGAAGTACATATAAAATAAAACAAAATAGTATTCACAAAACAAATCGTAAATAAAATAAAGTAGTTTGAATCGTGACACGAATTTACAAATAATATAATCCGACAGACGGCCACAAATAGAACTTTGATCCAATAGATCTCGTATCAGTTCGGTCGCATCGACAAGTGACGTATACCAGATGTTTTACAAATTGAGCCCACATCAAAGACGATACTTACCCGTCCTTATATCATTCTAAGAAATATTACATATGAACTCTCGCTTGGAATCTTCAGATTTTTATAAAGCACGTCATGTGCGTCCTACAAAGGACGGTAAGTCCGTGAATATTGAAATATGTTGATGTTATTATATTTTCAATGTTTTTTTCTATTTATATTACATATTTTATTCAAACAACGTGGGTAGTAACTATTCAGATTACTATTAAGGTGATTATTGCAAAAAAATATATAATATTTAATTCAAATTCAATTGAGTTAGATAAAAATAAATACGTAGATCACTGGTTTTGAATGTAGATTACATGAAAATAGAACTGGTGAGAAACTAGCTATCAAATCTATAAAAACTACAATTAAATCATAACATTAAATATAAAACCATATTATTTACGCTCACACATTGTTAATCCGCTTGGGTTGTATATTTACATAGTGCCTGTTGGATCATTACATAGTAACATTAAAGGTGGTACTCGAATCCTTTTGAATAATTATTTACAAACAAATTTAAGTAGGCATGGTTACGCATTGCCTGTTATAAAAGCTTTACGTTAATTCATTTGAATAATAACAAATTTAAATATAAAATTTTAATGAAACCGAGTTACTACAGTTGATTGAATATACAGGAATTATTAAAAAAAAGAGCTTCGACATTTGGTTTTTCAAATGCTACATTTTATTATTATTTACCTCACAATTAGCTGTGAGAAAAAATTACGTCGAAATATACACTTTGAAGGTGCGTTTACGGTGCGTGATTCTGCGGATTATTCACGCTCGGACGATAACCACGGACAGACACGCACCACACCAAGGCTCTTCCAACAGTGCATGTCCGTCTGGGTCGGTCCAAATTCGGATTTTTTCATTCCAAAATACAATGTGAAAGAGAACGCCATATTGCCTCCGGCTGCTTCTACGTTTCTTGTACCGCACATTTAAAGTCACCGACCCGGTTCTGATCCGACGCACCGGCACGGACTTGTCTGCCCTTGCATAGACGATACTCTTCCCATGGTGCGGGCTGGTTCGGGTCCGTCCGTAATATACAAAAATAATTTAATAGTACTTTTGGAATCAAATAATCATAGTTAATGGTTAAAAACCTATAAACGTAGTTCAGTGTTAATTAAACAATTCGAAAGAAGACACAGGCACATTACAGGTCTTCTTCTTTCAATTGTAAAATCAAAAATGTCAGAAAGAGAGAAATCAATATTTAACTAAACAGTCGCTAAGCAACGTTCATAAGGTAAAATCAATTTCAAATAAAGTTGGTATACGCCTGTCTAATTTTGTAGGCTGATCTATATTTTTATACGTTTAATATATTTTTTTAATGTTTCCCGGCTTCGCACGGGCGTATAACAAGCAAAATTTATTTTGGATAGGATTTGCGTAAAATCCATTCTTAATGAGCGTCGATGTCAGGGAGGAGTTACTGTGACAAATCTCAAGTCAATCGGGCGGATAGTGTAGATTTCGTAATGAGTGGTATTTCACTTATATATAAAGATAATATACCTTAGTTATTAACTTTATTTTGGGATGAGCTTATTGCTAAATGTAAAATGTTATAATACATTAAAACGTATTTACTTTTCTAAGTCGATAACTTGATTTTACAAATGTACTTGTCGTGTTTATACAATGTTTTGTTCTTGTTTTTATCAAAATTCATGATATTGTTATTAATATATTGTAACGATATCTTAAGTAAAATACTACTTTGTTAATATTATGGGATGGGAGTCTCTGGTTCCAAGTTTATAAATAGCCGAACAGCTCATTTTGAAGAATGTATAGATTTATTTATTATACGTATCTATGAAGCGTTTCCCCTAAGTGATACGCCATAACAGACGATGAATTTTACGGATAATTATAAAATATATTTTATATATATAGTATGTCTATATACATAATTATCATATGATTGCCTCGTTGGTCTAGTGGCTTGATATAAGGCCGCAGACCCCGAGGTCCTGGGTTCAATTCCCAGGTCGGGCCAATGATAGTTATTGGGTTTTTCTGTCAGAAAATTCTCAGTAGCAGCCCGGAGTCTGGAAGTTGGAAGTGTGAACACTCCCGTGCCTCGGAAAGCACGTAAAGAAGTTGGTCCTGCGCCAGAAGTCTTTCCGGTCGTGTCGAATTGCCGTCCCATCGGATTATGAGAGTTAAGGAAAAGAGAGTGCACCGGTGTTTGCGCACACACTTGTGCACTATAATATCTCCTGCGTAGTTGGCTAATCTCTCTTGAGACTGGCCGCCGTGGCCGAAATCGGTTTGGAGGACATTATTATTATTATTATTATTACATAATTATAATATGTTTACATATGACATGACTATTCTTAAGGTTTTGTTTTTCTTTTATATTTTTACTTGTATTTGTCTTTTTTCCTTGTGAATGTGCAATAAAATTGTTTAATAATAACAATAATAATATATTACTAAAAATATTGCAATTTGCATTGAATCTTCTAAAGCTATACTATTTCGGCAAATGTTTTTCAAATATGTATAGCACAAAAGGATTAGTATCAAGATTAATTTTCATTATAACTAAACTGAAATCTAGTTTATATAATGCATTTCCAATACGAACATTTAGATATATTAATTTCTATTCCTAGTTAGTGAACGTAATAAGTACCGTCAATAGAGAGAGAGTTTCCAATTGCAAGAAATCAGTGGTTTTAGTGGCCAATGGAATTACAGATATCGTAGAATTGTGGTAAATGGAAGTTTTGAACGTTCACAGAGTATATAAACTGAAAATAATTGTGCTAAAATGTTTTTTTTTATATTATAGGCAGGCGGACGAGCAAATGGGACACCTGATAAGTGGTCACCACTTTCAGACATTAGTGATGTAAAAAATAATAACCATTCCTTACATAGCCAATGCACCACCAACCTTGGGTATTGAGATGTTATGTATCTTGTGCCTGTATTTACACTGGCTCACTCACCCTTCAAACCGAAACGTAACAATAGCAAGTACTGCTGTGTTGCGGTAGAATATCTGATGAGTGGGTGGTACTTACCCAGATGAGCTTGCACAAAGCCCTATCACCAGTGAATCTTGTTGCTAAGTCAATTTTATTGAGTCGTTTAAAAAGCTATATATATGTTCGTTTATATTTGTGATACATCACTGTATTATTAACTTAGGACATAACTCAAAATATATGCAATAATACATATAACCTACGTATAACACTTTAACATTAAGATATCAACGCACAGCCCAAACTACTAGGGCTAGAATGAAAATTTGCATACGGTTCTTTTTTTACACAGTAGGTTAGTACTAAAACGGATTTTGAGAGTTTTAATGGTTACATTAAGGTTATATCGCTCATTTGGAGCGTTACTAAATATACTTCATTTTTTTTTTAAAGTATTATTCTAAATATGTACAAGATTAATATATTATATACAACTTTAAACCATGTACTACACTTTAAGAGTAGAGATGGCCTAGTGTTTAAAATGTAGTATACATTGTTGAAAAATATAGGAGCAAAATTCATATTTTTCAAGGCCCGCAACGAAACTGCAAGCCCTCCGGTGTTGCAGATGCTCATGGGCGGTGGTAGTCACTTTCGATCAATTGAGCCTCCTCACAGTTGGCCCTTCATAAGAAATAGCATCACTGAATTTTCACATGCGTAATTTATATTTATAAATCATCTCGTGCTCGGCGGAGAACTATAACAATGAGGAGACCCAGAGTAAGCTTTGTCCCAGCCGTGGGACATTTACAAACTGTACAAAACTTTAAGACATAAAAACACTTGTAACACGTAAAGGAATATTTTAAATTTACTCTAACATTTATTATAGAAAGCCATGCTTTACAAAATAGAATAAGTTTTAAATATAACGTCGGGTGTTGTTGATAAAATATGAGTTGAGGATTCGTCAAATGTGACCGCAATACTGTCGGACATAACTCACGAACTTTTAAACGTAAAAGTTTTAAAGCAACCATATTCGACACGTCGCTTCCTGTACCAATGAAATTAAAGTCGTATGAGTCGCTATGGAATTAATAACAGGCTTATGAAACAGTGCCTGAGCTACATAACATATGCGTATCGTAAAAAGGTCGCGGTTGAAAATACGAAATCGAGACTGTGTTGAATATTTAATAACGCCTATTTTCTTGAAAAAAAAAATGTAATAGATTTGTCTCCTGTTTATACGACGAATATTATGTGAAAAAAACGCTTAATTTAGAGACGTTTAACGTATTCCTTTGACTGTTAAGAATTTTTATGTAAACAAATCCAACGGCGATGAACTACTGACACCATTTCCGCATTCAGTACGCCTAGCATCGTTTCTTTACATTTTCTAGAGTAATTAGTTAGTATTTAACTTTTTGTGCCTTTTATTTAAAAATAATCCTTTATAATTCTATGAATAGATTCAAAATTAGAATAAAGGATATTTTTATTTTTATTACAGAAACAGCCTCTTAATGTTCCACTGCTGGGCTAAGGCCTCCTCTCTCTTTTGAGGAGAAGGTTTGGAGCTTATGCTGCTCCAATGCGGGTTGGTAGAATACACATGTGGCAGAATTTCAATAAAATTAGTCACATGCTGGTTTCCTCACGATGTTTTCTTTCATTATCAAGCACGAGATGAATTATAAACACAATTTAAGAACATGAAAATTCAGTGGTGCTTGCCCGGGATTGAAGCCACGATCATCGGTCACAATTCACGCGTTCTAACCACTAGGCCATATCGGCTTGTATCTCGGCTTATTTTGATTTAATTCAGTAATTCCAGTAATACATTTTTATTAATTAATTTATTTCAATAATAATTATGTCATAGTTTTATTTTTTTATTTCATAATAAAAGGTTCTGTATTACAATTTCTATTTACAACTTTCATTACGAATTTAATTAAATTAGTTAATGTTGTAACTAAATAAAAGGCACAATTTCCTAATTCTGAACAAGTAATTTTATTGTGCTGGTTAGTAACCGTAAATCACCACTATGTACTGCTTAGCTTGCACCACTTCACTTTTTTATGCTTAATTTGTGTTTATAATTCTATGTTTATTAGTGGATCCACGTACACATGACGGTGTGCTCGTGACATTTTCCTTTACCGCCGAACGCGAGATGAATTATAAACATATATTTATAAAATGAAAATTCAGTGGTGCCGGGTTTTAACACAAAACCACCATTAAAGATTCACGTCTTCTAACCACTGGGGTATTTGCTTTTTGTCAAAATAATACCAGTGATGATATGATGCCCGCCCAGATTAGAACCCATGGTTCGGTTAAGACTCACGTTCTACAACCACTGAGCCATATCGACATCGGACGCAATCGGCAGAATATTAAAGAAATTATGTAATATGATCTAATTAATTCACATTTTAATTATATTACAATTTATTGTTAAAACTTAAGAATCTTAATAATTAAACGAATTTCTCATCATCATTCGAAATAAAAACACAAAAATAGAACAATTCATATAAAAGCGTCTAACAGTTCCTTTTAATATCTACGCAGCGTACCTCTCGACCTGGTCGTCATAAAGCTTAGAGAATGTCGGGCGACCCAATTACGCTACTAATTACATGCTAACCCTCGCACTGAACACTCGGCAACATTTCGCACCCTTTTTGTGATTTGCTTCTTAAGGGCAGGCAATCAACTGAACCGCTTTTGATCTTTAGTTGAATTATTTTTGTAGGCTTAAACTACCTAGTGAAACGATGACGATTTCTTTCTCTAATCGTTGCAAAACATGAACTATTTCTACACTTTGCTTAAGTCTGGATAGGTACAACTCAATCATATACATATAGTTTGCGCTGTGCGTTGATATTTTAATGTTATAAGAGTTATATGTAGGTATATGTATTATTGCACATATTTTGAGTTATGTCCTAAGTTAATTGTAAGTGCACACTATGCTAGATTTTTATCCTACCTCATCAATACAGGTTGCCTTGAAGAGATCATTGACCGTTTTTGCATAATTTTAGTTTACTTGATATTTAGTATTTATTTTTATTTAAAATAAATAATATAAATATTGTAGATATAAAATATAGTGAGCAACGAACATTTCTAATATTACCTCCCGGTGGTAGGGCTTTGTGCAGGCCCGTCTGGGTACCACCACTCATCAAATGTTCTGCCGCTAAGCAGCAAACTTAGTATCATTGTGTTCCGATTACAAGAGTGAGTGAGCCAATCCAACTACAGCCACTAAGGATACAACATCTTAGTTGCCAGGTTGATGACGCATTAATGATGTGAAGGATGGTTAATATTTCTTACAATGTCAATATATATGGCCTATAGTGACCATTTACCATCATACGGTAAATTTGCCTGTCTGCCTGCCTGACAAATATACAGGGTGACTGGTTGAATACTATCAATATTTTAGGAGGATACTCGGTACATGATTCTCATTCGAATTATGTAAAAAAAATAGGTACTTAATTTTTGACCAAATTTACAAAAAATTAAATTTAAATAAATGAAGTGCGCGGCGGCGGCGCATGCGGCGCGGTGTTGTACTGTGCCGCTTGATACCCGCAACACCTGCCCCGCGGCCAATTAGTCGGACGAGCGCTGCCGTAAGGTTCGTATGTCCGTTTTCCCGCGCGCGCGCCTAGAGATCGATCATAAGCGTATACCTAATCTGTCGTGTGTGATTCGTCATTAATAATTAAGTATGGGTTATCAATACACAAATGCAGAATACCTGGACATGGTTCGTGCTTATGCGCGTGCGAATGATAGCTTACCGGGTGCTATCAATTTGTACCGGGAGATGTTCCCCAATCGCCGAGTACCTACTGCCAGCGTAATCTTAAACGCTAATCAAAGGCTACGAGACTTTGGACAGTTCCGTACTCCAACACATGCCCAAGGACGAGCAGGAGCGGCATACCCGGTCTCCCTACAAGCAGACATTCTGGAGTATTTCGAGAACAATCCAGAAGCGAGTACTCACCAGTGCTTTCGAAAGTGTTAAAAGTGACCCATTCGTGTTAATTTTTTTTTTTTTTATAAAATAGGAAGACGGACGAGCATATGGGCCACCTGATGGTAAGTGGTCACCAAACGCCCTTAGACATTGGCATTGCAAGAAATGTCAACCATCGCTTATAGCCAATGCGCCACCAACCTTGGGAACTAAGATTTTATGTCCCTTGTGCCTGTAATTACACTGGCTCACTCACCCTTCAAACCGGAACACAACAATAATAAGTACTGCTGTTTTGCGGTAGAATATCTGATGAGTGGGTGGTACCTACCCAGACGAGCTTGCACAAAGCTCTACCACCAGTACACAAAGCTCTATCACCAGTAAATCATGTGAAAGACAATATGCGTAAACGTGCCGAACTGTGTATCACACGAGCAGGAGCTCACTTTGAACATTTGTTAAGGTTAGTGTAGTTCTGTAGGTAAATAGTTTAGTTTAATGATTGACAATCGTTGTAAATAAGTATAATTCCATTTTTAAATACGCCGGAAATACCAAGATAGGTAAACAGTTCATATTAATTTTTGTCCCAAGTTCACATTATTTACCTAGTCAACAAATTTGTTGCTTAAACGAGTGAAATATCTTGGTATTTTTACCTATCCTAAGCTAGGATTAAAGTATGAAGAGGGATTGGATCATGGTTGTTTATCAAAGGTAGCCTGCTACCCTGTTAACACGTGGCGGCGTTTGGATGTAGGTATACTACCGCGCGATAACTAAATGTACCTACCTGTTTTGTGTCGACAGCGCAGCTAGGGTGTCCACACGACGCGTAATTAATTACATAACTCTTGGTTAACTTTACTTAGAAGTTTATTAATATTTATGTTATATGTATTTTTTTTTAATCATATATGATCGTCAAAAATCACATCCTTAAGTATCGATAGTATTCAACCAGTCACCCTGTATATATGATGATTTTCTCCATCACCACTTTCGGTCACAACAGCCAGCTGATATTATAGCGTACAAGTGCACTCACTGTTCCTTCTCTTATAATCCGATCGGACGGCGATCCGACATGACCGAGGAGACGAACGAACTAAAGTTCATTCCGCGGCACGATATGTAATACTATTTAATGTCTATCAAGCGTTGCCACAAAGAAATTTCGTAAAATTATTTATTTAATAGGACATAGATAAAAACTTTTTCGCCAATAACAACTGTACTTCAACTCAGTCGTATATACTATGCTTGAAGGCATATAATAGGTACGTAAAAACACGAGGATTAATATAAGATTATCATTTATGGAAGAATTTCAAGCATTATTGTCTTATCTTCCGTAAACAAAAGCAAAAAGCGAATGGGTATTCATTACGAAGTTTCTTTAAAACAAATCCGAAGTTTACAGAGCATTTCATTACAGTGATTAATATACTCAGAGAATATGGCGCGTCTGGCGGCGGACAAATCAACTAAAGAAAAAAAAAAGTAGAAAAGGAAGCGGTCGAAAAGCGAAGTTAACTGCAAAGTAAACTCAGTTTTGTTTACATGTTTGGACGGTTCTCGAATTGTGAAGCAAGCCGCTGAGCTGGGATGTTTTAATTGAATTCCTATTGAAAAACACTTAACTCGAGTTTTTGAATGAATTGATAAATTCTGTATGCAAGTGGATGAGGAATTGCAAACTGAACTTTTTAAATTATAAATTGTACGTATGAATAAAATATTATTTGTTACTTGGTATAAATAACATGTTGAAAAATGCTTCGTTAAATAAAGTGAATAGAGCTCAGTGGGTAGAACGCTATCTTAACCGAAGATTGGGGATTCCAATCCGGCAATTTCTTTATATAATTCAAGTCGTGCAGTGAAGGAATACACCGTGAAGAAAACTATATGTTTCCAGGACCAGGACATGAATGTATGAAAAGAATTTCTACCCCATGTGTCCATCCACCACTAAATAACATTGGAACAGCGTAGTAAGAATAAGAAAGGTCTTATGAGAGGCTCATCATATCAGAGGAACCCATCCAGCGATGGGTTCCTCTGATTTTGAGAGTAGACCAGGAAATTAACTTTTTTTTAATATCAAGAATAAATTCAATAGCTAATAAAATATATCTTTTTTCTATCCTATAATATTTTGTTAATAAACAATATAAATTAAAATACAAAATATATCTAAACCGTAATAAAAAATAAAAGAATGTCAAAGATTTGTTTGGATTTAAAATTGTCAGGCCTAGCCGAGTTCAATGTTATTGACAGAATACGAAATAAAATAACAATGGCTGTATTCAATCGCAAAACGAACGGATACGAGTATATCAAATGGTTTTATTTGAATAATTTTTGCAAACAAACTAAATTCACTACAGCCCAACGGTATTCAGTTGCATAGCGATGTTAACGTCTTAGGTTTGATTCTGACCAACTGTACTATTGCACGTTACTGCTTCTAGGACACGTCTTAAGGTTTAATGAAGAATGTATTTTTTTTTTATTTTAAAATTTCTTATAATATATGAAAATAGAAATATCAATGAATTTATATGATTAATTTTTTAAAATATCTGTAAATTTAAGGTGTTTAATATCTTAGATAATTTATATTTTTTATTAAAACAAAAACAAATTAAACTCTACCTGGGATGGAAAAGGAGAAGCCCAATAATATCGTTTTCAAGTTATCTGAATTAATGAAATCCACGAAAGAAAGAAACGAATACAGAAAAATATTAATTAGTGTTCTTTATACGACGTTCATTTAGTAAAATGTACTAGTAAAGTATTTTTTTTTTTCAATTATGGAAAATTGTTTAAATAGTTTACTAAGATGAAAATAAAAATTATTTAGCGATAAAATAATTTGATTAATATTCTTTCTTAATAAAACTTTGTTTATTTACAATATGTTTCTTAGTAATTGAAAAAAAAGGCAAGATGGCCTAGTGGTAAGAATGCGTGAATATTAACCGATGAACGTGGGTTCAAACCCGGGCAAGCACCACTGAATTTTCATGTGCTTAATTTGTTATTATAATGCATCTCGTGCTTGACGGTGAAGGAAAACATCGTGAAGAAACCTGCATGTGTCGAATTTCACTGAAATTCTGCCACATGTATGTTCCACCAACCCACATTGGAGCAGCGTGGTGGAATAAGCTCCAAACCTTCTCCCCAAAAGGGAGAGGAGGCCTTAGCCCAGCAGTGGGACATTCACAAGCTGTTACTGTTACTGTTCTTAGTATTTGTTTCATTTGACGTTACTATTTTGAACGCCCGAACGAACTGTGGTCGATTTTTTTAAATATAATAAGAAAGCAGATAGGCCCTTTACTTATAATTGATTACCTTCGTCTATGCTACACTTAGCACTATACGAAACTTTAACCAATCCTTACACCATGGCGCCCCCAACGATGGTTTCAAAGTCAATGTTTATATAGTTATTCAACACATAAGCGTTACATACTTATCGATTGTCAAATACTTTCCGGTAAGAAAGGAAATATCAAAGATCTAAGAAAAACCGAAGAAAAAAATATAAAGTGTGTATTATTATTATGTAGAATTGTTATTATTATATAAAATGTCAATATTAGTATCGAAAATATTTTGTTTCTTGTGACTGACTTTTCAATTATTTATCTTCTTTAAGTAAGTATTTAAAGTCCTATTTTAAATTATTTCAATTTAAAAAACATATTTACTATTTAAGAACATTGTAATAATCGTAATTTTTTTCCTGACAATGTAACCAAGAATATAGAAAATAAACAAGACTTGCACGCTTTTTTTAGCCCCGAGCGGACGCTTCGGCCAATCGACCGCCTAATTATGGCACTAAAAACTAATTGCGACCGACGGAGAGCCGCACTGCCAACTAGCAACCGTATAGAGCAGGATCTTTCTGTGGAATATTCCAATATGTTTTTGTATATATAACTATTATTGATAGAAGATAATAATTAAATGCTTTACTCATGAAAGTTGCTTAGCGACTGTTTAGTTAAACAATGATTTATCTCTTTCTGTCACTATAAAGGTTCAAAGAATATTTATTTCCATAAAGACTAACGTCACTTACATGAAAACAATGATAAACTTAAAATTAGTTGTTACATTCGCCGTTCGTTGTTACTTTAGTCGTTATTTTATTAATTAATACTCATTTAACACATTGTGACTTCTTGCTTAGAAGCGAATGATTTTTTGTAAGATACGCGGCTAGTTGTATCTTAAATATGTTAAGCGAGTTTACATTTCATATATTTGAGGGTATTTTGTTAAAAAGTTGCACTCCTTCAAATGTAATCATTTTTTTTCCATAGTTCTTTCTTATCTTCGGTAGGACAATGAGCTCGCTCGACGTGTTTTTAATAAAGAGACAAATATTGTAAATATATATAATTAAAGAGCATTTTGATAATTTTGTTTGGTGCAACTTGAACGTCAGCTAGTTTTATTTTGGCAGCACTGCCCTTTACTTCAATTAAGTACGAAATTATTGATTTAACATTCGAAAAAAAACAGCATCGTTTAACCTTTTCGTTTAATCACCCGCTACACGACGTTTATAAGTAGGGCCGTAATAGTTGATAGTTTTAACGGTGTGGGATGGATGCTGTGGTTTCCTGTAACTGAGGCACTTACACTTATAACTCGCATAATGTATTTAAAGCTTGCCATGTGTATTCTTTGTTGAAGATCCTATTAAAATAAAAAATAAAATAAAATGGTATATTGTTCGATCATATTAAAAATTATAATTATCTGTATTAATTAATTTTATCAATATATATCTTATTGTGCGATATAAATGTAAACTTCACAACATACTAAATATGAATTGGAATAATAATATAAATGTTAACTATATAACTCTCAATTTCTTTAAGTATTCAAAAATAAATCGTATCGCCATAAGTCACAAGCATTTATTTCTTAGGAGTTTAGTCACAGAGTGATCATGCTAACCCAATAGGAATAACTAAACATAATTAAGTCGTGCTTTATTATTAATTTAATTTCGATTTAAAAAATATACAATAGTTGTAATACAAGTATTAATACTTTTTTTCGGACTTGAAATATTTTTTTAAATGTTATAAATATAAATGTAAATGTTATATGTTATATGTTATAAATGTAAATATGTTACAGATAATAAATTTATTTGGATATACGACGTCACTTATTTTACTAGAATAGCAACACCACCGACAACAATTCGCGACATATACTTTATATTTACAAAAAAACATTTAACTTCGAAGTCCCGCCTCGTTTGCCTAGTGCCTAGCTAATAAGACTGCAGTCTGAAGCCGAGTTCGAATCCTAGGTCGGTATAGTTAATAGTATTAGGTTTTGCTGTCAACAAATTCTCATCCATTTCCATACCTCCGAAAGCACTGGCCTTAAACCTAGCCATTATTTTTCGAGTTTTAGGGAATAGAGAGTGCACCTGTGTTTGCACACACACTTGTACACTATAATATCTCCTACGTAGTTGGCTAATCCCTCTTGAGATTGGCCACCGTGACCGAAATTAGTCTGGAGGCATTATTATATTAATGGTATGCACAAAAGTCTTATCGCTAAGAAAGCGATCTCTCCTAGACAACCATAATAGTGTGCAAAATTTGATGTATATGCTTTTCATCGTTGAGGATTTTCTTCGTCTGAAACCAATCCTAGGTCCAGATTCAGGTCATGCTCACTACGAATTGTCATCGGAAATTAAACAACATGTAAACTATCAACTCCATAGGAGTGGATATAAGTGCAAAATTCTTAAACAAACTAACAAACATTGCAAGTTAAATAAAACCTAGTAAAACGGCCCACATTTCATCAGAAAGATACTATTAATGTCTTTAAGTATTAATATTAGAACTACATATATTCTTATTTACAACATTATAATAATAATAATTGTGTAATATCTCATTAAAATTGCATTTACAATATTTATATGAAATTGTTGCTTAAGTTTCTCAAAAACATTAATACTTATGTTTTAATTTATGCCTATTTATAAACTGTACATACTTTATTGACCCTATTTATACGAATAAGTTCTTCCTGTTAAGATACTCTTCAAACAATTGCATTCTCGACGTTTATAAAGTCGTAGCAGCTGCTACGTGGCTACAGATCCGCTATTGCGGCTACGAGAATCCGATGTAATAGTCGACCGTAATAAGAGTACACTTGCATTTAGAAAATGTTAATTATTTTGAGATTTAAACTTCTTTTACATTATTTTAACATTTACGTGTAAAATGGAAAGAATAAAGTTTTGAAAAAATGGTTCAAACAATAGGCGAATGTCTGTCACTCGCTTATACAATAATCACTAGAGTATATTAATAGTTTTTTAATATAATTACAATCGAAATTATCAATTCTAAATAACATAATAAGGAAATTAACGTCTTAAAAAATATTGTTTTTTTTAATTTTTTAATTTAAAATAGAACATGTTGATATAAAAAAAAGCTGATGAGAAATGGTTAAAGCTTACTCCAGGCTGTTCCGATGCTGGTAGGTGGATACACGTGATGGTTTCCTCACAGTGTTTTCATTCACTGCCGAACACAAGATCAATTACAAACACAAATTAAGCACATGAAAATTCAGTGGTTTGAACTCAAACTGAAATTCGGAATCAACGATCATTCACGTTTTCATGTCTCCTTACATAGATTACCTTTTTTGATAAAAATCAAACCCAAATATAGAAATGTATACATATTTACATAGCTCATACTAAACAACAGATAATAACATTTCGACATGTACTAATTCATCCGTCTGCGAGCTCCTCGTAGAACTGACAACTGAGTGTTCGTTATTCATGAGGCCTGTCTGATAGGTCTCTGGCAGATTGGTAGTTTCCAGTTAACTAACAAAATTTTACATCAAAATTAATACGAATATAATAAACAAAGTATTTTGTATTTCAAAATCATATAGTTTAAATACGGATTAAAAATTGTAAAAAACGTTAATACATATTGAGACATTATAGAAAAGTATTTTATAAACTTAACTTATTTATTAGTTTTGGATATTTAATTAATATTCATATTATAGTTATAAATCCATACATACAGAAATAATAATAATTAATCAGTATGGCGTTTGGTCGAGTGTGGTCGGATTTCTAAAGGCCCTTTTGAAAATCTTACGATATTTTTTGCATTTCAAATGATGTAAGTTTTACTTCCCTTTCCATATAAAATATTTATAAAATACAACAATCTTATTAAGTTTTAATTTATATATTAATAATGAGGATATCCTTTTATTTTGGTATCTGCATATATAATATTATTTAACTTGTATCCTGCGTATATTATTTAGCAAGTGTATGCGGAGACACATGTGCCCTCTATTCCGTCACTTTCATATCAATTTTCATCCAATGGGATATCAATTTTACAAACTCGAAGATGATATTTAGAATATCATCGTAATATATAGATTATGAAAATTGCAAAACGAGTTCAAGGCGAATCCTTCCTGAGTAAACCAACTTCAACCAACCCTTCAATGTCTCAAGGTAACAAACGTGATTGAAAACACGATGTTTTGATTACCTTTTATAAACACTTTAAGTAGAACCGAAGACTAAGCTGTTAAAGCTTCTTATGTTTACAAACAGACATAAAAATAATTTAATTAATAATTATTACAATTATTTAACATGATCTATCTATGACTAGCTGACCCGGCAAACGTTGTTCTGTCATATACATTATATCTTCTGAACATTTTGGACTTTAAATAAAAAGTAACGAATTTATTGTAAGTGTGTGGGGATGGGATCTATGACAGAAAAAGGAAAGAAGCGCTATAGATGATAACCGCTGATAAAAACACCAACCATTCATTTTCTCAATTCAATGTACTTCATTAATGTAATGGACATATTCACTGTTTGATTGAAAGTTTCATATAAAGTGAAAAAAGTAATATATTTTTATCCTAAAGCAGTTAATTAATTTCGAAGAGCAATTGAGTGTAAGATATTTTTTGTTAGTCCGTCTTTAGCCAACACAAATAAGCTCGATGGTTTGCTCACCCGAGAACATGCCACGTATACTTGTCCGTGTGAACATGGTTTGCCTAAATCAAAGCCACAAAAAGACATCGTTTGGCCTTGCGACTTATTGATTGTCATTATACATATATGCATAAAGCAACACCCTGCGAATTTTTTCATGCGTTTATTTATTATTGTTTTCTTAGGTTATGTCTACGGATTTTGTGTGTGAGTGGTGGCTCATCGTACATTCGTCCCACATTATGAGACAGAACTTTTGAAAAAGGTGGTCCGTTATTTGGTTTCTTTATAATATTGGTAAATGGTAACCCCCCCCCCCATATACATTAGCACTATAAAAATATTAACCATTCTTTATATCGTGAATAAGCCGCCAACCTTGGGAACTAAATTGTCCCTTGTGCCTATGGTTACACTGGCTCCATCGCCCTTTAAGTCGGAACACAACAATACTAAATATTACTGTTTGGCGGTAGAATATGTGATAGACATAGTACATACGAATGGAACATAATGTTTGCGCTGGCTATTTCGCTGTCACATCGTTGGCCATCACCATAATTTTTCTTCTTGGGCGAGAATTTTAATTTTGCCGTGACTCCTAAGATCTTAATTTAAATTAATCCTTTTATTATTCTAGTGAGGCAACCGCGTCTTTTTATTGCCTTTCAATCGATTTTCTATTTAAGCAGACAAATTGAATTACTGCTAAATATTTTTTAAAATATAATTTAGTATTTTACACAACTCAAGATGATTTATTTCACACAAACTATATAAACAAACATAGTCTGTTCAAAGGTGGCGCTGCTAACAGAATTCAAATGGAATTAAGTTTTATTTTTTGCATTAAATAATTAAATTTGATTCAGAATGATGATGACGTTATTATTTCTAAAAGATTTTATTTTGAATATTGTCAAAGTAATTTAAACCCTTTAACAATAAATAAAACATCAAAAATGTCTTCAAAATTTCAAACAAACAAAACAGAGTCTACTATAAATTAAATATTGTTATAATTGCTTGATATAAGGGTCATTGATTTTGTTTTTCTTTTCTTTCGATAGTTTTTTTATATGATTATACTATCATTTCTCTGTAATGCATGTAAATAGTAAACACTCGAATCATGTGTATATATTTAATGTATGTATACTTGAATTAATTTACATGATTTATTTTTCAAGATTGCCTTATTTACCCTTGCTACAATTTCGTTTTCTTGACTTTCCTCCATAAAATTGCGATGAAGACATGATACAAGTCCCGTGTAAATTAAAAAGAAAAAAAAAATTTTTACGGTTTGGGAAGAAGAGACCCGGAGAGAAACGCTATTTTTTTTTCGTGTGCGAATGCACTTCAGGAACAGCCTTGCTACTGGATACGTGCCGATGAGCAAACCGTTCAAACGTGACATGCTCACACGCATATTTTCGTTATTTTGTTAGATTTGTTCGTCTGTTCTTTCTCCTCTATTATTACGCATGCTTGATGCTTTATTAGTTCGACGACCCAAATGGGCTCCCTTGCGTATCGGATAATTTTAAATATAGCAAAAAGAAACATTGATAAAACACTTTTTTTCGGGTAGGTGTCAAATAAAAGACAAAACGGTTTTATAAGAGCTCTTGTTAATTTCAATTAAATAAATTGGAAGATCAATAATTACACTAATACAAATGTGCTAATTATGTTCCCTGCCAGCTAAATCTCCATAACACGGATTTAATCCCCCATAAACAGAAACAATGAAAGAATATATAATACATTCACATTTGCACTATGGAGTCCATCAAGCACTCAATTCAAGAGCTGACTGAACACTTCAACTCACGGATGGCTGAATTTCAAAAGACTCTTCAGAGTTCTATCCCAGCATCAAGTCCAACCACCAACATAGCGGCTCAGTTTAATACATTTAGAGTCTTTGTTTTAACTGCGTTGGAGAGCCTTCAGAAGCAAGTTGAACTCCTATCAAAGCAATACAACCAAATGGAGATGCGAAGTAGAAGGAAAATGCTCCTCTTGCATGGAATTCCTGAAGAAGTAAAGGAGAATGTACCAACTGTGGTGTCGAGGGTTTTATCAGATAATCTCAAGTTGCCTGAGCTTACCATGGATAAGCTCAGCCGATGCCAGCGATTGGGTCAATCCACGCGAGATAAGCCTCGAGCTATTCTTGTCAAATTTCATGACGCGTCGCTTCGTAATAAAATCTGGTACTCGAAAACATCTCTCAAAAATACGGGTGTGACTCTTTCGGAATTCCTTACTAAGGAGAGACATGAACTGTTTATGGCTGCGAGACGGAAGTTTAAAATATATCTAAATGCTGGACGAAGGATGGTGCCGTTATATACTGGGTCAGACGGTAAGCGCCATCGTATTGTCACAACAGCTGAACTTAATTCAATCAAATGCACACAGAATGATATTCCTTTGGCTACTATTCCTGCTGCTGTTCCCAGTACCAGTTCTGTCGACTCAAATGCTAAATCTACCAGTTCCACACAGGCGATTCAAAGCAAGAGAACTGTCAAAAAGTAAGCTCTGTTTTGTTAGACGTACTGTAGCATTAAATTAATATCGTATACTTTTGAACATTAGTGTTTAGCTTCGATTTGTATTTTGTATTTATGTTAGATACTATATTGTTCTATTTTTACTTTCATTATTTATAATTTATGGACATGTCGGTACAATGTCAACAATTAGACGTTTGACAAGTTTACATGCTAATTGTAGTTGATTGGCTTTGGACTCTTGCATTTTGGCCGTAGTTTTTTTTTAGTACAAATAACTGTAGTAATTCAATATCTTACTCTTATTTTTGTATTACTTTAATTAGTACTTCTTTTTTTTTAATATCCCTTTTATTATTTAAATGTTTCTTGTTTTTTTGGGTTAGTTAAATAGCTTGTTATAATAGTTCTATAGTTTATGGATACTTGTTGTGTAATTATTCATAATACTGATGTATGTTTTTTTTAGTTTTTATTTTTTTTTTTATTGTTTTTTTACCGTGTCACTTAAATCTTTAAAATTGTATCCACTCCTATTGTTTATTATGATTGGTATTTTCAATATTAATTTTAAAATGCTATCTCACATACTGTGATTATATTATTATTATTATTTTTAGTATTTTATACATACATATAATAGTTGGTTGTTGATATAACCAGCATGATTTCAAACACTCTCAGTGTAAGCGACTCGAATGACAATAGTGAGTATATTAGTGAAGCAGTGCTCTCTAGTGATGATAGTTTTCATAGTGCTTCTCTTCTTCTTTTCTGTCTTCCTTCGATAGTAAAAATATTCATGCCGTCCTAGTATCCGAATCTTTTCTGAAACCCTGCTTACCTTCAACTTCTTACTGTTTGCCTGGCTTTCATCTGATCCGGAATGATCGTACCGGTAAAGGTGGTGGTGGAGTGGCAATATATCTCCGTAGTCATATCCCCTTTACTATTTTAAATAAATCTCCTACACAATACTGTGAGTCATCTGAACATATTTTTATTGAAGTCTTATTCGGCCATCTCAAACTACTACTGGGTGATTTTTATAGTCCATCCCTTACTATTAATTATTTTGATTATTTTGAAAATTTGTTGGAACAATTTAGTGCGTCTGTTGATCACACAATCATTATGGGAGATTTTAATACTTTTTTAAATTAAGATGATCAACGCGCCAAACGTTTTAAAAATATAATGAATAGCTGTAACCTTAATGTACTTCATACGAACGCAACTCATTTTTTTCCTCATTTTTCTTTGCCATCGCTGTTGGACTTAATGGTTGTTTCCTCGCCTAGTCATGTTGATGCGCATGGTCAGCTTCCCACTGAAGCCTTTTCTTACCATGACTTAAAAGCCGAGATGGCCCTGTGGTAAGAACGCGTGAATCTTAACCGATGATCGTGGGTTCAAACCCGGGCAAGCACCACTGAATTTTCATGTGCTTAATTTGTGATTATAATTCATCTCGTGCTTTACGGTGAAGGAAAACATAGTGAGGAAACCTGCATGTGTCTAATTTCACTGAAGTTCTGCCACATGTGAATTCTACCAACCCGCATTGGAGCAGCGTGGTGGAATAAGCTCCAAACCTTCTTCTCAAAAAAGAGGAGAGGAGGCCTTTAGCCCAGCAGTGGGACATTCACAGGCTGTTACGGTTACGGTTACGGACTTAATTTATTTATCCTATAGGATACGGCCTCCGAAGGCTAAGCCCACCATAGTCATGCGGCGAAATTACCAGAATTTGAATACTCCCAATTTTATGGATGATCTAATCAATATCGACTGGACCGCAATATATAATGCCAGCTCAATAGACGATAAAATGAGTATATTTAATTTCCTATTAAATGATCTATTGGATGTACATGCCCCTTTGAGACCTATCAAGCTTAAGCTCCTACCGGCTCCTTGGCTAACTCAGGACATTAAAGCACTCATGGCAAAGCGTAATGCTGCGAAAGCTAGATACAAAAGAAATGCGACGAACGATAACCTTTTAAAATATAAGCAGCTGCGAAATCGTTGCAGTATGCTTTGTCGTGATGCTCAGCGTAAGTTTATTACTAATGCTATCGAAAAAAGCGGAACATCTAGGATATGGCAGTTTTTGCGATCATTGGGGATTGGCAGGAAACGTTTCCTGCCAATTTCAATCTCGTTGATCTTAATAAACACTTTATTTCCTCTTCCTCTCTAAACAATCAGTACAAATCCATCACACACAACTATCTCCATTCTTTGCCGATCCCTAACTATACTCCTTTCCAATTCAGTCCTGTTACCATGGGAGAATTAAAAAAAAACATCCTATGCATCAAATCTGATGCAATCGGTTGCGACGGAATTAGTCGAAAACTTATACTTCTTACCCTTAACAGTATATTGCCTATTTTATGCCATATATTTAACTATTCTTTATTACATGGTGCCTTCCCTTCTGTATGGCGTAAAGCTCTCGTGATTCCTATTCCCAAAGTTTCCAATCCTTTGCTTCCCTCTCATTTTAGACCTATTTCTGTTCTTCCATTTCTTTCAAAGGTGTTAGAGCGTGTTGTTCACTCTCAACTAAACCAATTCCTCACTATTAATAAAATCCTGTGCCCTTTTCAATCTGGGTTTAGATTAGGCCATAGTACAGTTACAGCTCTTGTTAAGGTATGTGACGACATTCGCCAGGGTATTGATAACAAACCCGTGACTGTACTAGCTCTCCTTGACTTTTCAAATGCCTTTAATAACATCGACTATGACATATGCTTGGTAATCCTAAGATCGCTAAGCATAGATTCTACTGTCATTGAATGGTTTCGCTCTTATCTGTTTAACCAACAGCAATGCATAATGGCTAATAATAAATATTCATCCTATCTAGATATTTCTTCCGGTGTCCCGCAGGGTGGTGTGCTCTCTCCTCTTCTCTTTTCTATATTCATTAATACTCTCTCTTCACTTATTTCCTCCTCTTATCATCTATATGCTGATGATCTACAAATTTACGTTACCGCTCCTTTAGACAGTATCGATGAGGCAGCTGCAACCTTGAATCATGATTTGGCAAAGATATCTGAATGGTGTAAATCTTACGGTCTCAAAGTGAACCCGAGCAAGAGACAAGTGGCTATATTTGGCAGTCATAAGCTTCTGACGATGGTCCAAGATAAACATCTACCTCCAATCTTATTTGAGGGCCAAATATTACACATGCAAGAGACTGTTAGAAATCTTGGACTACTTCTTGATGCTTCCTTTTCCTGGATACCCCAAATCGCTGAAATGAGTCGTAAGATTTTCGCTATCATTGGTTTTTTAAGGCGATGGAAAAACCTATTGCCTATCAAGGCAAAGATCAGCTTAGCTAATACGTTCCTCTTACCAATACTGGACTATGCTGATGTCTGCTAGATGGATTTAACTGAAGACCTCCTAAATAAATTAGAACGGCTGCAAAATATAGCCATAAGATTTATTTTTGGTCTGCGAAAGTTTGATCATGTCTCTGAGTATCGGTCTCAGTTAAAGTGGCTGCCAATCAGACTACGAAGGAATCTACACGCCTTATCTCTTCTCTACTCTATTCTTTATATCGATCACACACCATCTTACCTTAAAGAACGCTTTAAATTTCTTGGTTGCGACAGCGCACACAACCTGCGTTCTTCGGATGATAATAAACTAGTTACCCCCTGCAGCCGGACACAAACCTACAGTAACTCTTTTACTGCAAAAACCATCAAACTTTGGAATGCACTACCTACAGATATTCGGCAGTCGAATTCATTGAGTATTTTTAAATACCGCTTGAAAAGCTATTATTTGTCCATTTCCAAGTAAGGTATGTATGTATGTATGAAATAGTATGTGGTTTATAATTTATCTATATATAATTTTATACTGTATAATTATATATAATATGTATATGCTTTATAATTAATATATTTATATTTGTATGTATGTATATGTGTATGTATGTGTATGTATGTATGTATTATTATATGTGGTTAGTGGGATGTAGATATGTGTAGTTTATTAAATATTTAGATCACCTTTTTATATGTAAATGCACTTACCTGTTCTCTTACAAAATTCTTTCACCAAAGGTTGTCTGTTAGAGATCGCTATCAGCGATAAGACCGCCTTTGCGCACCATTTTTTTATTTTCTTTTTCTTTGATTGTTTCCTAATTCTCTCATTTTATGTATATGTTGTGCAAAAAGTGTTAAATAAATAAGGCTCATTACTTAGTAGGCTATATGGATTATACAAAAGCGTGGAGTTAGTATTCGATAATTTTCATGCAGGGTAAATAACAAATTTAATTAACATACCTATGTAAATTGTCGATAAATAATATCTACTGAGCGGTTGCGGTTGCCGGTTGCTCTCTGAGGTCACTATATATATCTCTGCTCACTATGAACTTCACTGAACTTGGTATTGTTGTGTTCCGGTTTTCAGAGTGAAGTATATATCAGTATATATTTCATTGTATAGATAGGGGGACGAGCATATGGGCCACTTAATGGTAAGTGGTCACCAACACCCATAGACATTGGCATTGTGAGAAATGTTAACCATTGCTTACATCGCCAATGCGCCACCAACCTTGGGAACTAAGATGTCATATCCCTTGTGCCTGTAATTACACTGGCTCACTTCACTCTGAAAACCGGAACACAACAATAGCAAGTACTGTTGTTTTGCGGTAGAACTATGAACTAGAAATGAATAAATGTCATCATATATATATATATATATGATGACATTTATTCATTTGGAAATTATAACGAGAAAAAAATGTATAATGAATTTTAATTGTATTATTTGATTAGTCTACTTTTAAAGCGATAACGATTTGTGTTATAACTTAATGCTACATTATTTTCTACGTAAGCTCACATAATGTAGACTAGAAATTATAAATATTAATAGCAGTTTTTACGGTGTAGAACAAAAATAATAAAGCCGTTATTCATTCGTCGCCGACGAAACATTAATTTAGCGACTTTAATTTCCTGTTAAGGGAATGGCTTAAAGTTCATTTTACTTTTAAATAAATTAATTTAACCAACAAAAGTTTCGAGACCATCCATTATTCTCTCGAATGTTTCATTAGATTTCTTATAATTTATATATTATATTACGCTACCACCTAATCGTTGCTTACTGCTCGTTAGTTTAGTCTTTTGTAGTTTATAAGGCAGCAGACAACGATATACTGGATTCAAAGCCCAGGTCGGGCTTTTTAAAATTCTAGGGTTATACTGTCGATGAATTATCGTTTATGTTATATATGTTTGTAATCCTTAAATGAAATATGAAGTCCTTAATTTCCCTAAATCTGAAGTTATATTAAATAACCGTCCCTTCAGACTTCAGAAAATAAATAAAAGTTAATGACTCGTGCGCAGCTTCCTACATTTATAGACGCCATGGCCAGACATGAGACATCAATACTGGCTGTGTCTTGCGGTTACACGTGCTTAATTCATATTTCACTATAAGTACACAGATTTTTCTATCTCACATAACTTCGTTCGTACCAAAGTACATATAAGTATAACAGTCAAAACTGTTATATATATTAAGCGTTCGCTATTCACCACACCGATATTTAATGAGTCGCGACCGAGAGTTTCGTATAAAAACATTCTCCATGAAAAAATAAACATATGTGCCAACTTTCCTGTTGGTCGGTCAAACAATATCGAAGTCTTTAAGCCTCAAGCAGCAATGTTCTTTTATAGAAACTCGCTCCATTAGTCACCAATGTAATGTTGATAACCGACTCATACTGTTTTGATGTGTGTATTCATTAAATGTTATAATTGTTATAGTCAATATCGCTTATCAGTAACAGAACAGAAACAGCCTATTAATGTCCCACTGGGCTAAGGCTTCCTCTCCCTTTTTGAGGAGCAGGTTTGGAGCTTATTCCACCACGCTGCTCCAATGCGGGTTGGTAGAATACACATGTGGCATAATTTCAATGAAATTAGACACATGCAAGTGTACATTTTTACTGATTTTTAATAATTATTTCGAGAATTTTAGAAAATACTGGCAATATTTTTAGCTAAATAACACTGGTTGGAAATTATTAAACGAAAAAAAACTACGCAATATATAAAAAAAGAACAAAACACGGAAAGATTGACTCGCTTGATGGTTGTCAGGAGGATTGCTGGAATTCCAATAAAATTATAATAGAATTGGAAAATATTAAATAGTATTAAATTATATAACAAGTTTCGTGTGAAAGAGAATAAAATGTTAAAATTAAATGTGAAGTTTTTTTTTACTGGGGTATTCTTACACACTTGACGGTGAATTATAAACACAAATTAAGCACATGAAAATACAATGGTGCATGTGTTTTAAGCACTAGGCCATCTCGGGCCTATTCAGACATCAGTTGTGAATTATTAGAAAGCGATCGCATATCGATTTCTAATAATTTTGAGAGTTTTGAATTTGTTCTTACAGAGAACAGAGACCTTACAGATATACTGTCATACATTTTTACATAATATATCTACTAAAACAGTTTCAACGCTAAAGCGTTGGAGAACTCGTAAAACATTCAGATTTATTCATTTAAAATATCGCTCGGTTTAATATAACACGTAACATATACTTTTCAGACCATATAAATAAAAAAAAAATCAAAAGAATATCTTATGTAATTAGATACAATATTTTCGGAATCTGTATAATTGTTTAAATGTTCTTCAAATATAAATCAATGAGATTGCAATCAAAAATACTTTATATATGTATATATAGATTGTTGATTTATTGTCTTGAAAGTATATGTTTTTTGTTTATATTATTTCTATTTATTAATATGTATCGATCTGTTTAGTTTTCTGTTTTGTTCTTTTTCGTTTCTGTTATTTTCTAATCTATTCAAAATTGCGTAATTATTAACTCCAAGAGTAATAATTTGAATTTTAACAGTAAATAAATGGATTTCAAAGACACGTTACAAAATTCAAGACCCTGGAAACAGCCGGTGCCATGGTAAAATGTAGTGGAGTCCACGTACGAATATCAAGTGGCATGCGGCGTACATACAGCGTACAAAGCCCGCGTGTAATGGGGATCGTGGCGTCACGTACGGATACGATTCAGTAGCGCTACTGTACTCGTATTGTGTATTGCTTAACACTATACTAATGATCTTTTTTCTTATAAATAAGAGTTGTTTTTGGTTTAAACTGAAGTTTAAAGTTATAGACAATATTTTTAAATTATTAAAATACGTACGAAGTATATTATTTAATTGGTAGGTAACACCCGGTTATCAGATATTCTAACGCTAAACAAAAGTACTTAGTATTGTTGTGTTGCGGTTTGAAGGGTGAGCGAGCCACTGTAACTACAGGCACAAGGGCTATGATGTATTTACAGTACCAATGTCTATGGGCAGTGATGACCACTTACATTCTACTTATTGTGTGGTGTAAAATTATATGACGATTCAATAGACCTTCTAAGCCAAGTCTACTTGATTAACCCTCTATTAAAGAACTTAGATATCTTGACACATCATTGTATTTATATTTATGAACTGGCAGTATGTTTAAAATCGAATTAAAATTTATTCAAGAAAGCTATTGATAAATTTTAAAGAAATACTGAAATATTTTTAATAATATTTTTTACAATATTAATTTAATTTATTAATTAATATAACAGCTTTATATTTAAGAAAAAATGCAGAGCTCAGTTTCAAATTATATAATGCAGTTTCTAAACAATGAAATATTCGTTTTATTTCGTTTATTTGCTGAGTTATTTAAAAAATAAGTCTAGAATTACAAGTTTTGTGTTTTATTCCCTTGTCTCAGATAGCACATAAACCAGGCGTTCGCCCAATCTCTCTGCAGTTCCATCAAATTATGAGACAATAATATCCCACGCACAGAAGGCTGCTAATTGTCCGCTATTATGATGATCATCGACCGCTAATAAGAGCATATTTAAATAAAGTATGTTTGTATTTAATTAGTGACTTCGTTAATGATAAGTTATAATGTTAAAAAAAAATATTCAACCATTATACTTTTATAATATGAGAACAAATAGTTTCAGTAAATAATAATTCGTTATATCAACCGTGATTATTGCCTTTAATACAATTCACGACTAAGAAATATATTATGGATTTTGAAAATTAAAAAATATATTTATCAAAAGATATCCTTAAATATAATATTGCTTTCATTTTAAGATTAAAAATAGAATCCATTCAATTGGTCAAATCGAAAACTGTTCACAATTTTAAAGTTTCTTTATTGGTCTTTTCCACTAAAGTGGAATGCCTTTTGCTCGACCGGTGTAACAAAAGAGTATGGCAAATTAATTACACTTCCATGCCTTTTCAACATGGAGCGTGGACCCGAGGCAATCAGGCGCCTAATTACCTGCAGTAAAAACTAATTGCAAGCGACCGAAACGGACGTACTGTCGACTACCCAGAACCTAGATCCGGCCACCCACCCTCGTATGTATGATCAATTACTTTTCAATCATATAAAATGCTGTTTTTAAGTATATGCGTAGTTTTAATATTTAATATCGATCGCAGACAACGATAAAAATAATAATATATACATATCTGTACAATAGAAAAAATAGTTCAGTTTTTATTGTCGCACAGGAGGTCTCCCTCGTTGGTATAGTAGATCTGGGGTACAAGCCCTAGATCGAGCCGATAAAAAATATTGGGTTTTTTCTGTCGAAAATTTCTTAGTAGCAGCTCAGTATCTGAATGTTAAAAGTATGTAAAATCCCGTGCCTCGGAAACCACGTAAAGCCGTTGGTCGTGTGCCTGTGATTATGCACACACTTGTGCACTGTCAAGTCCTGCGCAGTTGGCTAGTCTCCTTTGACATTGGCCACCGTGGCCGAAATCGGTCTGAAGGACATTATTATTAATATTAATCGAAAAAGTAATTGATCATATATGAAAAAATATATTTTTATAATTTCTCTCAATGAAATGTAAACCGATGTAAATTGTATTTAACAAAAATATAGTTATATTTCTGTAAATCATTACTGCGAATTCTAACAAAGTATCAACAAAGTTTGATGCAACTTGACTAACAATTGTATTCATTTTCTACGGTAAGTCGAAACAGCTGCTACGTGGCTACAACTCTGCTACACCAACGGCGTAGAATCCCAAGCACATATAAAATACTTATTTCGAATTAATTTTATAATAATAAAGTATGTCTTAAAATACTTAATATTTTTAAAACAATTTATTATAACTATAATTTTAAGAAAATGAAAAAACAATGAAAATTCTATATACAGAAACAACAATAAAAAAAAACAATTCTTTATTTCAAAACTCG